>NC_053458.1:16129626-16167126 GCF_015227805.2 Hirundo rustica | reverse complement strand
ATTTGATGGGCAGTCAGCAGGGAGTGTGAAGGAAAGGTTTGGTATGAACACAAATCAAAATAAAAATGCAAGTGGGATCCTACTTGAAGGTCCATACAAGCATCTCAGAAGTAATTTTAATTTTTTTCCACAGCCAGTGAATATTTCTGGGGTACATGGACACAGCAGAGGCTTTAGCCCAGTGAGCATCTATGAGTCTGTGAGAATGTGTAGAGGATCTGGGGCTCTCAGCATTCCTTCAGTGTTGCCTCTGGTACTGTCTAATGTAACTTACCTGAGGTTGCTGGTGATGTTGAGTCTCCTGTTCTCTCCTGCTTGTGCTTTCCTACCTGCCAGCTCTTGGATAACTTCCTGTCCCCCCTTGCCGCCTTCATTGTCCATGCTGCTGGAGTTCTAGAGAAAGAGGTCAGCCCTGGACCTCCTGTTCTCTGGGTAAGTGCAGATCCATGGGATTTCCCAGGGGATGAAGAAGTGGATGCATATATGTTTTAAGGGCCCAGTGCTGCCTGCTCAGAGGATGGCAGCTGGACTGAAATCCCGAAGGATCAGGGGTGAGAAATCATTTATGTCCTTTTGGGGGCACCAGGGATGCAGAAGGGAATGGAGCCAAGGCCATCAAGGGGTGGGCTCTGTTGGGACAGAACACTAAAGAAGAGTTTTGGATTGATAAAGTGAACGTGTGTTGCGTTGGGCATCAGTTTGGAGGGTGTGGCTCATGCTTTGCCACTGTCCCACCTCTGGTGGATCAGAGGCCCTACAGCTGCTCTGCTCCTGTGGAATGTGGTGTGCTTGGAGGTCCCATATGGGGATCTCATAGCAAGGACCAGGGGTTGGGCCCTTTATGTGACTAATACAATCCTAAGATGTCATGAGGCAGGTGAATATCACATTTGCTTTATACAGTTTATGTCCATACAAATAATCCCTATTTGGCAGAGCAGCCATAAGCCACCATAAGTACCTTTATTGCAGGATGACATGATTTGCATGTGTGCCATGTGAACACACTACAAAATTGCTGTCTGTTAGAGCCATGGGTTTGAGATTTGAGATTAAAATCCCTTTTTTTTTTTTAATGCAGACAGAAGTTGTATAGCCATGTTTGTAATTAAATAGTCATTATTGCTGCTCAAATCAGCTGTCATACCCTACATGAATATTGTTCCCAATTTTTCCCATTTTTATTTCATATTGAGTAATAAGCAAACAGTAAGGTTTTACATAGTACTGAATGAATTTGGTATTCTGGATGATTTTGGAAAATAATTCCTCATCATTTTGTTTACTGGCTGCTTTTGTTTACTGGATTGCTGGTTGGTCAGTTAAGCCTCCTCTCCTTGGGGCAGTGCCAGGGCTGTTGTACTGGTGATATTTAGCAAGTCCAGTGGGATATTGCTGGGGAAGACACAGAAACGTAAGGTCAAGCCTTCTCAACCTTGACAGCAAGTAGCTTCCCTTTGGGGAAAGTGGTTCTTAATGCAGCGGCTTCTGCTTTGCTTTATTTCTCTTGATTCTGTTATTCAGAGTTTTTCTACCCGGCAAACTCCTCGGAACCTGAAGAAGTAGCCAACAACCAAACAGTTAAGAGAAATATCAAAATAAAATATTTCTGATAGATTTCATAAAGTATGAGTAATAGCGGAAAAAATATTTTGGATTAAATATATTGTACTCAATTCTTCAATCCAGTAATGTACTTTTATTTATCTGAAAAGATTTAAGATGGCCCAAACTGCTTGGATGGCATGTAGGAAGCATTCCAGTCTGACAGAAGCTTGAATTGATTACTTTTCTGAGAGAGGGGAAAAAAAAAGGAGTTTTATTTAAATCAACTTTAAAGCTTTATATTAAAGGGTGAATATTGGTAGCTGGAGAATACGTTCTGCCTTCCCCTCATATTGCAGCTGGACAGAAATAGCCAGCCTTCACTTATTTATTTATTTCCTGCACAGAGGGGAGGAAAATATAGGTCCATGAATCAATCTAGATAATGGGGAAGGCTGAATGTAATAAATAATACAGTAACAACCCTAAACTAATGAGCTGTTGCTAAGGTACATTTCACAGGCTCATCCTCTATATAAAAAGTCACTAATAATCCCTTGGTGTAATCAGATGATAAAGCTTTGCCATAAGGCAACACCTGTGCAATTAAAGCTGTGGATTCTTTTGCACGTTTCATTAATTTCAGGATTTTGTAAAGGCACAATGACTACACTAATAATCTAGTCTACTTGACTCCATGTCTACTGGAAACAGGGTGTCTAATTAGGTAAAGGTAATTAATTAGAGATAAATGGAGCTAATCAGACTCGGTTAACACTAATTCTCTGAATTAAGACATTTTGGGACACCTACTATTCCACTGGCTTTGATGTTTCCCAACAAACACGGACTTGGAAAGGAGTCAGAAACCACAGCCTTTATTGTGTTGCGGATTGTCGGCCCAGCCCTGCAGCAGCACCCGCCCCAATCGTCCTGTTGGGGGGCTGCGGGACTCCGAGCTGGGCTCGTTCCTGTGCCTTTGCTGGGAGAGGCATCCCCCCCATCCTGTGGGGTGTTGGGGCCTTGGTTTGACACCCCTGAGAGCCATTTGTTGTATTTTTAATGGTTTCTGCCAGCATTTTGCTGACTGTGGTGTTTCCCCCCCAGCTTCTTCTCTTGATGTGGGAATATTTGTAAAATCCAGCATGTGCTGGTGTTTAGAAGGGCCACCATGTCCTCTGATGTGGACAGCACTCAAAATGCAGAATATTGTGCCTTATTTCAATGAAGAAAGCAGGATAAAAGGAAAAAAAACCTACAGCCAATTTTGAAGAAATCTGTATTATTTAGTAAAAGGATCAGGATTTCACTGGGGGACTGTGTATTTGTAACTCTCTAGAGGTCATGAGCCTGTTCTGGTGTGGTATCAGGTGCTGTTCATCTTAGGTAATCAACTACAATTGCATTCAGGTGCCAGCATCTTCAAAACTAGTGGGGCCATAGGGCAGTGGAGAATAAATGTGAGTGGGACAAGAGACGAGAAAGAAGTCTAGTTGCTTTGCTGTTGCGGAGTTCCTACGTGCTGCTATTGCTGGAGCTGTGTTAGGAGAGTCCTGTTTTGCCTTTTTCCTCACAGGTAAATGTTACTTCCTTGCATGCGTTAGAGTGTAGTGCTGGTGGCAGATTTGGTGGGAAGGTGCTGTGTCTGGTAGATGCCTACACTGAACTGATCGTGTTACCACCACCAGCTTTGTTAGTGTTTGGGGATGGGGCCATGCTGGGCACGTGGAGCAAGTGCATTTTAGAAGGTATTGCCTCTTGTCTCTGCGTGGTGTTAAGCTACAAAGATGATTTTCCCTCCCCTGTGGATGTTCTGCTCATTTCAGCTGCAAAGCACAGCTGATGGAGAGTTCTTCATCTATTGCTTGAGTGCTGGGAGGGGTGGGAAGCACTCTCCCTGCCAGCATCTAAAGACGACCAGATGCTTTTTAAAACTTGTATTTCTAAAATACCTTGGCTGATGTTGCACAGTGTGGTACATAACTAACAAGAGTGAGCCAGGAATGAGTGCTTGTAGGGTGAGCTATAGCCTGAGGTAAGTCTCCATGAGCTGAGCTACACTGACTTCAACAGAGGAGATGAAATAGAAATGTCTGAGTACTTCTATTACGAGATACTTTTTGGATTGACCTTTCAATAACTTGTTAAACTACAGAAAATATTTCTGTTTTCTAGATGCGAAAGACCTGCTGGGTCATACAGTCCACAAATGCCCCTCTGGATATTTTTAATAGCAGCTTGGTGACTTTGGGCTTTCAGGAGCTGCTGGGGCTTGGGCTCTACTGTTCGAAAAAACTTGTATTTCCGAGGATGGAGAAAGCCTGGTTAACAGTTTCAGAGTCGTGGATACAAGAGGATCTTTGCAACTGCAGCATCCAGGCAAGAGAAATGATTTGGGGTTTGTGCTGCCTGTACAACAGGGAGGCAAAGTGCTGCTGTCCCCTGGCTTGGCTGCACCCTGTTAGCATGGAGGTGGGCCAGAGCCCAGATAGAGGAGGGACTCCAAGCCTTTGGCTGGGGCTGTGGAGCAGTGGTGTAAGACCCCCAAGCCCAATTTGCTGACAGCAATTTAACCCCCTTGTGCTGTTGAGGTCACCAGTCAGTCTTCAATCTCATTTATATTTTTTGTATCATAAGAAATTCAGTGGTTCCAGCACAACAGGTTTGAATCTAGCTGCTGATACTGTCATCTGATGCACCTGTCCTTTTGAATACAAGCCTGTCCCTTTGCCCAGGCTTCAGTGCTGGTCCAGTTCAACATGCTGTGCAGGGAAGGGGGGAGATGTCCAGAGGGGTCACACAGCTGCTGACACCCTGGTTGGGCTGACCACTCTGCATCTGCAGTGCTGAGTGCTTCTCTAGTGGGAAGGTGAGCTGAGTGTCTCGAGTGCCTGGAAGCTCTGAACATGTCAGAGTTTGTTCTGCATCTTGAATGACAGAGAGAAGGTTCACTGTCTTCCAGCCTGATACTCCTTGTCTTCTGCAGGCATGGATGACCAGCTGCTGGTCTTGGACACCATGGCAGAGTTGCTGGACACGCACAGACCTGTTCAAGCAAGTCCTAGGTCAAGAAGGGGATTCAGCTCACGTGTCTGTGCACAGCTGCATGCAATCTTTCTTTCCAAACTCCCCTCATTGGAGAGAAACGGGCACGAGTGTGGTTGCTCTGACCCATTTGGGGGTTTCTCCTTGAAGTCATAGATCTGTTTCACCAGTGCTTTGTTTCAAAAACTCCCTGGTGACTCCAGTGTGTGTCTGCAAGGTTGCCTGGCCTCTGTGCTTGGTATGGTGTGGTTGGTTGTGACAGGGGAATGGTGCTGTACTGGGAGCGTGAGAGGGTGTGGAGAGTAAAAATGAGTGAAAAAGGTTGCTGCTTTTTGAGTTCAGACAGCTCTGCTATCTGCTTTCAGTTTGCTTCATTTCTGTTTGGTTTCGTAAGAAGGAGAATATGTAGCAGAGAAAGCAAAAACACGTGGCAGGAGGGATAGGGTGAGGAATGCTGAGCCGGTGAAAGGAGCGAGTGTCGGGAGGGGCTGGCGGCCGCTGCCGGAGCGCGGCCCGCGGCTCCCGCGCAGTGTGCGCGGCCCCTGCCAGCCCGGGCCGGTGCCATCGCAGGTGCCCGCAGGGCAGAGGCTCCCGAGCCCCTGCCACGGCTCCCTGCGGGCTCTCTGGCTCTCAGCTAGGATGTGCTCTGACCCGCGGTGTCCGGCACCCGTGCTGCAGTGGATCGGTGGGTGAGAAGGGGCATTTAAAAATGTTTCTGTATTCAAACGAAATGTTTTGCTAATGACAGATGTTAAATTAATACCTTAATTGGCTAAATGATGAGAGCAGAAAATTCCTTAGTAATAAACTCAGTTCTTTTTTCCTCGTTCATTTTTCCATAACAACCTTCCCACTTGGCCTTTGCTGTTTACCCGAGCTGCATCAAAGCAGTTTCTCTCCATGGCTCTGGGCTACAGCGAAGTCCATAATCCAGTGTCTTGTCAGCCACTGGAGTTTTCAAACTAGCCTCAGTATTTGTGCCAGGAATGGAACCTCTGTTCTTAAAAGCAGCAGTGAGTTCCCTTCTCTCCCATGGTACACAGAACCTTCCTGAGCAGCTGCTGATCAGCAGCGCTGTCTATTCATACACAAACACTGGCTGTAAATGTCAGATTTTTCAAACAAATACTGTGCTAAATCTAAAGAATGTGTTGTGGTTTTTGTTGAATAATAGAGGACTGTGTAGAATACTTTATTTCATTATGACCCCTGTTACCTTTCTATAAAGTAAGTCAAAGCGCTGTTCGGTGTGTTGTTTAACTGCACCACAATAACAGAATGCTTAATGCTTTAAGGAGGGAGTTCTAAAATTTAATAGTTTATTTTATTATTACTCTTTTGGATATAATTAACTAGGGACGCGCTTCAAACTGTGTCCTTCTTGCTACTGAAATGTGTTTTTATGTTTCACTCTGGGGGAAGAGAAGTCTGTCAGACCATGGGTCTCTCCCTTGATGCACATTATTAGAGTCTTTTTAGAGACAAGCAAGCCATTTTGCTGTCGTTGGTCGTGTTCAAACAGAGGGTGTTTATCCATGCAGTCCTCTGGGAAGGGCGTCAGGGAGGGATCTCCAGACAGCAGCTGACATGGGTACCGCATGCTCATTTGACTCTCCTCCAGTGCTGAGCTTCCATGGTTCTTGCTTCTGAAGCAGAACTCCTTGGGCAGGAGTCAGGACACCCTGACCTGATGCCAGGTAATGCTTTTGAGTCTGGCACTTGTGGGCTGAGACAGTGTTGAGTGATCCCATCACAGGAAAAGGGAATCTGGGCTGGAGGACATGGCAAAGTTGCTTCTGGGGTGTTTCAGAGTATCTGGCATTGTCTCCTAAAATTTTGGCCTTAAAATCTGCTCTGTACCAAACAGTGCCTTCTTAACTGCACAGGCTTTTATTTTCATGTAAAATTAGGCAGGCCAAAGTGTTTGTGTGATAATGCTAAAGAAAAGACCTATTTGAGAGTATTATTTTGTATTTCCACACTGAACTTGCAGCTTCATATCAAAAAATTGAAATCTCCTGTTCCAAAATACCTGAAGTGAGCAGCCTGCTCTCCCAAACTTGCGTATGGTTCTCTCTCAGTGTGGTGAAGCCACACTGCTACAGCAGATTCACACCTATGAAGAGGAGGACAGGATTCTCTGCTTCCCACCAGCTATGTTCTTGGGGGTCCCTGCCCGTGCCTGCTCTTCTGGTGATGCTGTATGTCCTTTCATAGAGCAGAATGGCACAGATCTACTTCATTTTAAGGGGGCTGAGGCTAGACTCCAGTTACAAAAGTGCCAGTGAAGCTCACTATACTTTTGTTTGGTTTTTTACTGCTCTTTTGGATGATTCACTTCCTCTCCTTGTATTAACAATCACTAGCTTTCCGATTGATGCAGCTCTTTCACAGCAAGCAGTCAGCCGACTCTTTTGGGGAGTCTGTTGGAGACCACATCTGGCAAAGCCTTCCCATCTCAGTGGGAATAGTCCCATGGAAACAGGAAGGCTGGAGAATGAACCTGGGTGGAGCCTGGACGACCAGCCTGCCTTCAAATCCCATGCTCTGTACCTCTGTGATGGTGGAAGGAGCAGGGAGAGCTCATGTTTGGGGTGTGTACCATATACTGCAACACTAATAAGGTTGGGGTACCAGTACTGGTGCCTATTGCCTGTGGTGGGAACTGTTGTGGCATCAGCTGTGCAAATCCACGTGGCCAGGACTTATGTAAGCCTCCAGACCCACGTCTCTGGCTGCAGCAAGGCAGACTCTCCCTGGGGTTGGTGGGGTTCCAGAAGGCACTGCTGGTGCTGTGCCTTTGCTTGCAGAGCCTGGCACTTCCTGAGCTGGCATTTGTGGCAGGGCTGGATGAAGGAGAGGTGCAGGGAGGTGCTGTCTGCTCAGACTGGGTTCTGCACGCAGGCTGTATCATCTGAAGCACCAAGAGCTTCACAGGCGGGCTTGTCCTTTAGATAATTTCTCACATGGGACATAAGCAACTGAGGAAATTCTCGAAGAATCTTAAGATTGTGCATTTTCCTGTCCAGTCTCTTTTTTTTGCTTTAGCAAGGTGTTTTCTGTGTGAAGGCTATTGTTGAGGCTTAGGCCAGTTTTGGATGAGGTTCCTGCACATGATCTACTGTCCTTAAGCATTGCTCTGAGCCTCAGTTCCAGCCCAAAGCCTGCGCAGGGTGCACGCTTGTTCAGTACTGATGATGTGATGCTGCCTGGCTGTTGTACATCACGTCCCAGCTCTGTGGGCTGTTGGGTGCTGACTTCACCACCCAACCTGCTGGCAAAACTTACAAAACCCTTGGCTGCAACCCCTTTTTTTCCCACCGGCCTCCTGCCAGGCAGCTGGTCGAGGTCTCCGTGACCACACTCATGCTGGCACGGTCCAAAAGTGGTTTGTCTTGTTTGGGGTGCGAGTGCCCTGTCAGCTGGTGCCCAGGGGCTCTGCAGGGATCCTCTCCCATCCTGTGCCGGTGCTGGGCTCTGCTGCCCACCTGGCTGCCAGCTCCAGTTCAGCTCAGCCCGGCAGAGCACGACCCGGGGAGAGTGACATATGGCAGGAGAAAGGCAATTTAGGGCAGGCCTGGAAATCAGAGGCGGTGTTGTTACAAGCTGAGCCTTGGGTTCACTGGCACGACATGAAAGACAGTGTTGGTGCCTGCTGGAGCTCGGTCTCCTCTGGCTCTCCTGGCAGCTGCTGGCTCCCCACAGCATTTGTAATCCCTGCCACAGTGGCTGCAGAGGGGTTCAGGGCAAAGGATGTGAGTGGAATTAGCAAATTCTTCCATCCGTAGCAAAATTCTTAATTGCACTGGATAATGTTTTGCTCGGTTCCTGATTGTGAATTTCCTAGACCTTGTTTGCTGAAAAAGTTGAAATTAAACATTTTGGTGTTTCGTATTTAACAGTACTTAAACGCAGTCTAAAGATACGTGGCCTGGAAATGTTTTATTTACTCATTTCCAACAGAGAGCTTTTTGTCCTCTTCTTTGTTTCACTTGTAAAATTATGAACCTTTTCCAAAATTTTTTTTCTGGTTGTCAAGGAGTAAAGGCCACTGGTTCTGATCTCTTGCTAGGATTTTTTTTTAGATGCTCTGTTTTGTGAATGATCACAGGTGATATGGTGGCTGGTGAGGGTGGAACAGCCACAGCTGCTGGTTGGCTGCTACAGCCAGGGAAATCTAAAGTGGCTGGATGGGACAATGTGGAAATTGAGTAACCTCTTGGGGGCCTTCGCTAGAAGCTGTGGCACTTGTGCAATCTCCCTTATCTTTCTTCAAATTCCACTGTTCAGGAAAGCAAAAACAGTTGCTCATATTATGGGAGAGATTCTCTCAATATACATAAATTGTGAGTTGAGAAATTGGAATGTTAAGTTTAAAGGTTTATTGTAATGCTTAAAATAATGCCTGAGATGTTCACCCAGACATTATCTTAGAATAAGTCATACAGAATTATAAAGTTTAAAGATATATGTCTAAGTGTATGTCAGTGATATGATAGTGAGAGATTTGGCTCCTTGTCCCTTCATTAAGGACAAATTCACCCCAAGGGTATAGTCTGATCTTGACAAATAGTGTTGTAATAGCAAAAGAATATTGCCTGCTGGATAGCAGACATTGATGATTAAATTTAAGTGTGTATTGTCCACATAAAGTAAACAATGTGCCTTTCTTTTCTTTCTTTTTTTTTTTTTTCCTCCTTTTTGTGAACATTCATCACTGGTGCTGAAGCTGGAAGATGTGGGCTTGCTAATTATTGTGTTTTTAACTGATAATATACTGTAAATTTTGTATAATACAACTGTGACCTTATAGACAATGCAAGAAATGACAGCAGGCCCATAATTATAGTATGCCGAAGAAATGCTTGTTATTATCTACTATTTTTAGGAGCAGTGTGCAGAGCCTCTTAATTTACATAAGCTTTAGACATTCACACATTTTCTGTCTTTGCTTGTGGATGATAAATTTTGTTCAAATGAAAGATGAAGATGTTGTGTTAGGTGAGAGGTTAGCCAACTGGGAACTTGATTACTGTGAACAACAAAAGCATCAGTAGAAACTGAAAAAGGAGTATTTATTTGAGAAAGAATTGTTTAACCCAAGATTCACAACATGAAAACTGCAATATTCAAATGGAGTCTTGGTAACTTGTGATTTGAGAACTGGGGGGAGAAAAGACAGGGAAAAATCCTATAATCTATTTATCACAAGGAAAGCGAATACTGCAGTGTGTTCTTATAAGGAATGAATGTTTTGTGCTTGTGGAGGTTTCCTTGTTGAGTGCTGAGGACACAAAATATTTGCAGGGGGTCCTGTGGGTCGCCTGCTCACTGGCCTGCTTGCCCAGCCCCTTCTCTTGGCTGTGTTGAAGGCCCCAGCCCTGGCTGCCTGCTGAGGTGTCTTGGTTTGGGGGTGTGGAGGGTGGAGCAGAGGCTGTGCACCTCCAGGGGGGCACGCCTTACCCCAGCAGAGGTACACGTGTAGGGTGGATGGAAACTGCCCACTCCTCCTGGGGCCCTCAGCCTGTCCCAGCGCAGTGCGACCGCTGCTTTTGCCTCAGCAGCAGCACTGGCACTGCCCAGCAGAGCCTGGCTACTGGCAGGGGAGTGCTGGCCACCAGCAGTGCCACCAGCCACCCAGGCTGGCCGCTACAGGCAGCGGCACGGTGCCGGCACCGCTGCCACGGGGGTGCTGTGTGGCACTCAGGCTGCTGGGCAAGCTAGAGGAGGTACAAAGCAATGAACCCTGCTTTGCCTCTCTAAGGAGCCCTTGGTGATGCCAGGGAATTTACCCTCTCATCTCCCTCAGTGAATGCCACAGCCTGCATATTCCCAGGTCAGAGCAATGTTACAGACTCTCCTGTCCCATCAGGGCTATGCCTGACCCTCATGGACCAGGCAGACAGCTGGAGGTGCACAGAAGAGCTGGCAGTGGTTCTTGCTGCACCTTGTGGCTGAGCAGAGCACTTTGGCTTGTGGTTTTGGTCCAGCGACGCTGGTAACCCTTTGGTGCAGAAGTGCTAAGCTGCTCAGCTTCCTTCTGCTTTCTGCAACCATCACAAGGCTGTTCCCTGCATTAAAAACCAGAGGAAGCAAACAGACTCATGGCTGAGACAGACAGATGAAAGGCTTGTTTGTGCTCATTACACTAGAGGATATTTTGAAATCAGATCATCTGTCTGAAAGTACGACCTTTCGTAATACTGCCAAACAAGGTCAGGGATGTCTGCACTTCTCTGCCTCTTATGCAAGCTTGAGCTGCCTGGAAGCACCTTCCACCACTACAACTGAGTTTTCTAAGTTGAAGGAAAAAAAGGAATTTTTTCATCAGGGCTTGATCTCTTGTTTTTGTGCTTTGTTTGCCCAGCGTGAGTGATTGTGTGAGTAAAGTCATTAGTCAAAGAAGCCAAACAAGTTGCCACCATACAGTACCGCCATATAACGTGCACTCAATCTCCTCCTAATGTGTTTACTTCCCTTTTTTCACCTTATTTAGGTGGACAGAATTGCAACCCTGAGGACAGCAGTACCTGCAAGGAAACCACAAATCTATCAATGCAGATAGATCTTCTTATGCACTGGGAGTTTTTAAGATGTAGCCGTTGAAGGCACTGGCCCACTTACTCATGGAGTTTTTCCTCCCAGCTGAAGGATGTGCATGGGACAGCTGCGCTCACAGTTGCAGCGGCACGGGTGCCTCTGTAGGAGTCCTGCCCTGCACGTTTCCCCATGTGCTGGCTGCGTCCAAAGCCAGCAGCAGCTCTCCGTGGGGTCTTGGCCCTTCAGCAGAGTAAGTGGGAGCACACAGCACTTGTCTCAGTTTGCGTCTGTCCCCCCAGCGATCCCAGTCCCCTGGGCCCTGCCCTGCCTGCAGGCAGGGCACTTCCTTTCCAGTAGCCCAAGCTGATTGTCTTGTGGTTCTCTCTTTTTTGACCTCAAAACGAAAGTGAACATGTGGATAAACTTTTTTGGCTAATACCAGCAAGTCTTTCACACAGTAGCCTAAAAGTGTTAGGATTTAGTTTGGTGGGTTTTGCTCAGGAAGAAGCTGTGAGCTGCTGGGGCAGTCTGAGTATCTGAGGTGGTGTGTGAGCTAAGCTGCCAGGACGGAGCACCAGCATAGGGCTCAGGTACAGAAGTGTGTACAAAATAGCTCCAGCCTTCTGTTAAGCAGACCTTTTGTAGTAGCACAGAGGGGCTAGTAACAGGGTGGGAAAGATGACAGTATGTGTGATACAAACTTGAATTGCTACAGGCCTTTCCTAAAGGCCGATATTGGCAAAAGGCGTAAACGCAGGAAGGCTGTAGCTGCGCCTGGCTCCCAGATGGGCTGTGAGGAAACTGTGAACGGCCAGATGATAACAGACTATCCAGTCATTCCAACATCAGCTCATTAGCAGTCTGTCAGATATTTTAATTTGTGTACTTGTGGGCTAAGCAGATATTACAGGATTGCCTCAGCTCCCAGGCATCCCTGTAACTCAGAAGGAAACGGTGAATGAATAAACCTGGCGATGTGAACTATATTTTTTCACTCTTGACTTTTGGGGGTCACTTTGAGATCCAGCCAGGGTTTCATGACCTGTGCAGCTCCAGCCTGGCAGGGGAAAGCAGGGATGTCTGGGGTGTTGCTGGGGTGTTGCTACTGTTTCCCTCAGTCGTGCTTTCTTGGGATACTGCATCAGGGGGACTGCCAGCTCACAGGTCTCCTAAGCATCAAAAGCTCAGTTATCCAAACAAAATAAATTAGTTAAGCAGGGGGCCTGAGATAGCCGTGGACTGTTTTGGTTTGTGTCAGATAATTCAGTAATTTCTCAAGACAGCTCTTTCACTAAAAGTGGGAACCAACCCTATACGATGGAATATTTTTACCTCCTGAGTCTCTCACAAAGGATTCACCAGACCCTCGTCAGTCACCTTGTTGTTACTACTGGTAGCTAGCTTTCAGATGAGAGTACTTGTGCTGGGTGTTCCCGGTTAATTGACTGTTGTAAAGGTACAAACTCCAAACTCCAGCTGTCCAAGGTTCTCCTGGCTCAGGAGACCACCCTTTCCTGAGGAGAGCGGGCTGGTCCCAGGTGGAAGCACAGTCCCCAGAAGGCTGCCATGCTGGGTACCCCGACAGCCCAGCCTGCCTTTGGCAGGGCAGGGAGCAGAGCTGGGAGCTTGGGCAGCCGGCAGTGGCTGTACCTTGTGTGGGGAGTGCCATGTGCCTCGGCGGGGAGCTGGAGGGATGCTGCCCTGTGGCCGCGCACGGAGCAGGAGCAGGCAGGCATTAGATGTCTGGAAGATCCTTTAATTTTGCTTAGTTTTGTAATATTATCACTGATGAGAATTAAGTTGTACCTCCATAATAAGAGCAAGTGTGATGGGGTAATGTTGTCAAGTGCCAAAATGTAGAGTCCTCATGGGGCAGAAGAAGTTACTGACAGAGCCCTTCCACCAGAGATCCTCGTGTGCAGCCTGGCCAGCCTCTCAGGCACCTCACACCTCAAAGTTAGCAGGAAAATGCCTTTATTTCTTTAGCTTAGGCGTGTCAGGGATGGCTGTGAACTAATAGTAGCTAGAAATGCTGGGATTTGTCTGTCAGACCACAATTTCATGATGGCATTTCCTTTAATCCAATTTAGTTTTACATATTGGCATGAAGCATTATAATTGATTGCACTGAATTACATTGGGAACTCTCAGCTGCTTGATCAAGAAATGATATCAGCTCCAAGTAGGCCTGACTATATGTTGGCATTGAAAATGTTACAGGCTCATAGGCATGTTCTGATTCATTCCTAATGAGATTTTGAAGTTCACACTATAAAATGTTCTGTCAATTAAGTCAGAAAATCATAGCAACATATTTACTTCAGTTAACAGTGCGTCCTTTCAGTGCAGGGATCCCAGCTGTTATGGTGATGTTTTCTAGTGCCACAGCCTCATCAAAGCCCATTCAAACATTTTCATTGTAATCCACGTTTGCCTGTGTTTTTGACTGCAAAGAACAGCTCTGTGGAATATACTCAGTGAGAAGGAAGCAGTCTAAAAGATAGTTGCAATACAAATAGCTGTTTTTCTGTTGCGCCCTGTGGCTGGAATAAAACTAGGCAGGAAAAAATCTGCTTTACCAGCAGCAGGTTTCCTTGGTACAGGTTTCTGTTTCCCATCGAGGCTGAATCCCAGAATGACGCGTTGTGGGAACGCCACTGTGCTCTGCGCCTCGGAGGGACTGCTGGGGGGACTGGTTGTGCTTGTCACCAATTAACAAAGATGGACACGCAGATGGGGGAAAATAGTGCTTTTCTTCTTAAAATAGCACAAGTCAGGAAAGTGCACAGCTGTTGGCATTGGCTGTAACACAGAAAGCAGCTCTCACTTTGCTTCAGAGTGTCATGTTCTGCTTTAATTCAGCAAGTCCCAGTTTATTTAGTTGAGTTTATTGATTTAGGAATCAATAAACTAGTAGTAGTTGAAGTGTCTTGGTCTTTTAAGATGTGAATCCCTTTTCTTCTCACCTTTCAGGTGTTTGAGACTCTGACTGCTCTGTGGAGACAGCTCCAATCCAACTGCCCTTCTCTACAAGCCTGTTAGCCAAGGGATCTGCAGGAGGATGTTTTACAGCTTCTGAAAAGGATTGAAGTCAGGTTGTCGAGTGGGGGCTTAAGAGTGACTGTAGGCATACCTGCCTCCCACAAGCAGGGGTGGAGGGATTGCAGGCTTGAGAATGAAAAGCGGGGAGTGCCTGCTTTGCAGACATTTCTGTCACTTGTGCATGCCAGTACTCAGCCCCACTACACAGAAGAACATCTTAATGTCGGGGGGAAAAAAATGCCACAAACTTGATGGTGAGCTGCAGAGACTTTGGGACCTTGCAGTGCTACCTGTGTGCTGTGTTTCCCTCTAAAATGTCCCTTGGTCTTGGAGTTCTGTGATTTTAGGAAGCAGAGCAGGAGCCACCCTCCAGTGTCAGCACTGCCCATGCAGCAGGCATGGCCAGCCACGTGCTGGGGGGTGGCTTTGGCACACAGGTTGTGGTGAGGGTAAATTATGTACTATTAATACACAAATGCTTTCCCTACCCTTGCCAGGGACTTGTTCCCAGGTGCAGTTCTGTCCATAGCTTACTCAGACTCAAGGTCAGAGGCTAAAGTAAGAAGACATGTATCGGGTAAGTTTTTTTTCTTCTTTCTTTGCAAATTCTGCCTGTAAACATAGGGCCAGTTTTAAAACAACTGTTGAGTTTGATGGGGAATTTAATGTGTTTTGAACTTTGTGAGAGGGTAACTATTTGGGAGATAACTACAGTGAACCTGTATGATTCTTAAAGCTGCTTGGCCCAGCACTTGTTTATTTCTTCACTTACTTTGGGAAAATAGAGGCTCTTATGTTGCACCGTACCTAACAGACCCTAGAAACCTGCTAGGTAGACCTGATTGCTTGTGAAAGGTTTTAAAGCCCTCAGAGTGTTTCAGGCTGTACTGTTCACCTAGGATCCTTTATCCAGGTAAAAAGTTATTCAGTATGTGAAACACCAGGCTCCTGATGTTTCTTAGTGAGCTTCATGTACTGGCCAAATTCCACTCAAACGCACCTCAGCCACCTGTGCAGGCAGTGAGGCTTCCCAGGAGCAGCAGCTCCTTGCTGCCAATGGCGGGACCCCCCAGGGCAGCATTTGGGCACAGGGGCACATCCCTTACAGCAGTGGGTTACAAGTGTCACTTGTAAGGGTTTCTTTAATGCACTTTGAGTCTTTCCAGGCAACTGTGATGAAACCTTCCTTCTCAGCCTTGTGTGTGTGTGGTACAATACCAAACAGCCCTCGCAACACTCATGTTGTCACAGCACAGTGTGGCATTCGAGATACAAATGCCCTTTTATTTTCACTAAAGCACTGCAAGCAGCACTGACAGCAAAGCAGCAATATGTGCTGTCTAAGCATGGATAATAAATATTGCTGGCTTGAAATTCTTTTGCACATTGGGCATGGATTGTGTTTTACCACATCACAGGATACAATGACAACAAAGGAGCTCCTTCCCCTTAGCATAAGGTAAACAACAAACAAGCAAAGCTAGTTTGGCTGTCACTGTGATGATCAGCACCTCCATCCAGGAACACCAACACTCAGTATTGCTTTCATTTCACAAACAGAGGTAATGGCAAAGCCACTTCTCTCCTACTATCAAAAGCTTATAAAGAGACTGTTTCATCTGGAGCTTTGTGTAGGCACATCGTACAAATGTTTCACCAGAATACATTACAGCCGTGGCATTGCTACTTTCTTCACCGCTGCACAGGAATTACCAATGTAGCCACCAGTCATTGTCAGGGTGTTTTCATCCTGCATTTCCTTTTGTAGCTCTGCTGTTTTTTATTCTAATGTTGCCTTTCTTCTATCCACTCCCCACTGCGACTGAAGGGCAAAGCTTAGTCTAACAAGAGCTAAATAACGCACAAATATGTACAGGTAACATTACAGCTTTGAAGTCCAACCTAGGAAGAATGAAGGCTCCTGCAAGTTTGATGCTCTGTTGGAGGTTATCTGGAGTTGACGAGTTACAAACACACAAAATGATGTCTTTTAAGGAGCAGCATCATCTTAACTGCTGACCTACTTGCCCAATAGAAAGTGACAGAGCAGTAGCAAGTTTTCTCCTTCCCATCTGCTGTAAGTGAAGCTGGACACCTGACCCCTTGCTATCAGTGGTTTGTAATGCCTGAGGCACCGCCTCACTTCGCAAGTGGCCCCAGGGAAATGGATGATTGGATTTTAGGTGAGTGGTTCAGCCAGCATAACTTCTTGCCTATCTCAGCTTTTCCATGGTGGGATCTTTTCCAGGTGCCGCTGGGCATGTCCACAGTTTCCACCACGCAGGGAGTTGGTGGGTCTGGGGCCTTGGTGGACCCAGTGTGCTCCAAGTGCTCCTCCTCTGAGCCTTGCCACCAGCTTCTGGCACGTGGCCTGTGCGTGCTCTGGCCACTGCCTGGCTCCTGGGTGGGACGGTAGGTCACCTCTCCTGGTGTGGGGACTTGGCACGGGCCATTCATGTAAGAGTTGGATTTGATGATCATTCTGGGTCCCTTCCAGCTCAGACTATTCTGTGATTATTGCATTTTTTTGGAGGAAAACAATTTCACAGCACTAGGAGCAGGTTTTTGGAGAGGGGGAACCACTGCTAGGGAAAATCCTTACAGCTGGAGAGGCCCATGAGAAGCTCTCAGCCAAAACCTGGAAACAAAATCCAATACAGATCTCAAAGGGATCAAAACCAAAATAAGATGTTTCATGTGAGGTGATCCAGACATTTGAATGAGTCTGCTTCTAGTATAACAAGAAGATGGAAAATCTCCTTTCTTGGAGGGAAAAAAGTTGAGCAAAAATCAGATCAGACTGGTAGAGGAGAAAGCGGAGTCAGAACTGCTGTAGGATGAGGGAAAGCAAGAGGCTTGGTCAGGCTGCAAGAGAGTCAGAGAAGAGGGGGGGAAAATGTCTGCATTGTCAGAGACGCTGGAGGAGGTTTGCTGCTGTAGCTGACTGTTTTTCATGTGATTTTTTTTTTTTTTTTTTCCTCCCCTGAGACCAGGGGCCAATATTCTACTGAGTTTCCACAAGGCTTACTTCTCTTCTGTTCCTCCAGACCAGATCAGTGAGGGTGATGCTCTTGGACTGATCGACCCTCCTGCAGGCAGCTAAGGACATGCACGTGCCGCTGTGAGAGGAGGAATATATATGCTTTAGGAAAGGACTTTATGGGAAGGTGAGGAAACCTTGTCAAGTTCCCAGCGGTCCTGCTGCCCTGCCTGTCCCCCACATCACAGTGGGGAGCTCTCCTCGCAAAGCTGGGTGCCCTGCTGTGGCCAGGAGCTGGGGGCTGCTCCCTGTGGCACCATCTGGGGAGCAGTCCACGGGTCTGTGCGCTGCTCTCCCGGGCCCGTACTCCGAATGGAGCGGAATTCAGCTGGAGTAAAGAAGCGCTGTTTTGTGCCGCATCCGCAGGGCGCTGGGGGAGCGCGCCACGGCAAAGGGGGTGCGTGTGCAGGAATGTCTGACCTGCCGTGGGGAGCGCTGCTCCCAGGGCTGCTGCCTGCCACCTGGCACAGCCCCATCTCAATTATTTCCAGGCAGCGCCAGGCTCCCTTGGCGGCCCGCGGAGCCACCAGGCAGGCTGCCAGCAGAGGCGGCGCTCTGGCAGGTTTTTAAACGCTGACTGAGCGAGCGTGTGGCAGGCCATTTGTACCATATGGCACCCAAGAGCTAATCCGGGAGAGGGTGCTGGGCAGCGAGGGGGGCCGAAGCTGAAATGCCATTTAGAAGTGAAACATCAGCCCAAGTGGCACAAGGCCATAAAGCCAAACAATGAAAGAGACCGGGGGTGGGAAGGGAGCTGGAGAGCAGAGGATGACTGTGTTCTTGAAGCCAGCCAAATTTCTTTACCTCCTGCTGTCCGTATTCACAGAGTGCTTAGAAATGCTGTTCTGTTGAGTATAAGCATATATTATAAATATTGAAATAGAGATCTCAAAATATATATGATGTATTTTGTATGCATGTGTTGCTTTGCTCTGGGAAACCCGATGGAGGAAAAGCAGAGCTGTACAGAAAAACACGTTCCTTGCTCCTCCCTGGAATGGTGAGCTGGTGCTGATGGCTGCTGTTGCCACCATCTGTATGTAGTGGAAGCTATTGATGTCAATGGGGACCATGAACTGACAGGATGGGAACTCTGAGCTTCAGCTGGTATTGACCATTTTGGCTTTGGGAAGTCAAGTAGATCTGGTCCATGGTCATCCTGCCTTTGAAAGGATGTTTTATCCTCCAAAGATCATTTGATAGAGTTTTCATTTACAGTCTTGTTATATTAAACAAATGGCATTGTGTAATCATTTGCTCTCTGCTCTTGGGCTCTAATGGATAGCACTTGTCACACTTACTGATTTTTCTCTCTTACAGAAATCTAGTACTTCAGGAATATTGAGTCATGCTATTATCCAGATAGGTGCCAGCCCTCTGAATGACAGACAACAGGCTGTTGTCACTGTAAACACTTGATAGGTGGCAAAAAAAAAGTAGCAAGAGTGTCATTTATCCACTAAAATAATGTAAATAAGATATAGGCTCGGTAGTTCTTTCATGCCTTAGCTTATAAAGAAAATAGGATTTGTTATGCTGGAATAGACTGATTTCTTGTGTTCTCCCTTCACAGTGGTGACTGTGACTAAATGTCTTGGTGGATGGTTCCAGTGAGCTGATCCCCATGGTGAGCAGGTTTTTCCCAGGTTTATGAGTTTCATCTGAGCAGAGCAGGAATGCTTGTACTGACCCGGGTGTTGCTGATGTCAGAAACCTGGGGACACTTCACAGTGCTCCTTTGCTTCTTGGGATGTCACTGCATTTTTGAATCACTGCTGCATTGGATGACTGCCTTGGATGAAGATGTTCAAAACAGCAAGTGGTTGCAGCAATTTTTAACTCCCCTAAGGTATGTGTAATGAAATTTTTCTTCAAACGGGCATTATCTTGTTCTTGTCCTCACCATAATTAATTTGTGGTTTGGGTTGTTTTCTTTAATGTACAGGTGAAGAGTGGTAGTTCTGCTGATCTGCCATGTACCACATGTGTTTGCTGCTTCCTCCCAGCACAAGGGTGCAGGGACCTGTGGGGCTGGAGCAGGATGGCACACTGTGGTTCTGTTTCAAGCAGCTTTCAATGAAAATGAGCATCGGCTTGATCTGGGTATGGAAAAATGCCTGGGATTCTTGCCTTGATGAAGGGAAGTGGGTAAAGTTTAGAAGCAGTAGTGAACTGGTGATCTATAGTTAAAATACTAGAAAAGGATGCCCAAAAGCAACAAACAGTGTGTGCTTCTGCTTAGCTGTGTGTCTATTTTTCACAGAAAAATGCAATGTGAACATAGAAGCAGAGAGAACTCTCAAAACCAACTTCCTGGATCGAGAGAGAAGAGCTCCAGCACAGTGGCCCTTTGTTGTACACTCACAGGCTGCAAAGGGATGGGATGTGTAAGACAAGGCTGTGTGCTTGCAGCATTGCCCACGTGCAGTCTTGGGGGCAGAATTGACACCTGTGCCACCACACATCACTGCTGGGGCTGCCTACTCTCACACAAAGTACTGGAGACCATCTCACCTCTACCACAGCTCACCTAGCTTAATGGCTTCCTACAACATCTCCCAGTTCAAAAGAAACTAAACTATCTATGCTTATTTGACTTGGAGGAGCTGGTTGGTATGCACATCATTTCTGCATCTACGCAGCACTTGAATAGCCTGGGCCTTTTCTTATTACACCAGTGAATAGCAGGCTTACACATGCAAGTGAAATCAGCTTCCACATCAGGAGGAAGAGAAATCTGTACTTGTTGGGGAAAACCTTTCAGGCATTTAGAGCTGTAAAGTTGTCTGAAGCAGTTGTTGGTTATAATACCACCTTTGCCTATGGCTTGCTGTTTAACAGCATTGGTGTGTTGGTGCTAGTGATCCCACACGTTGCTGTCAAAGCAGGTGGTGGTGAAGAAGGCTGTGTGCATTTAAAAAGGGCTTGGGAGCAGCTTATAACAGTAGGTCAAAAGTACCTGTGAGGATGTCTGCCCCATTCCAGTTGCCTGGCTCCATAAAGCAGCTTTTCCCCTCCAGCTTTTGGCTTTGCACCCTTCCAGTGATCAACCCTTGATAGGTCCCATCTGATTTTTATATTTCAAAACACTACTTCTGATGCTTCCTCCTCTCTCTCTCTCTCTCTCTGTTTCTATCTTCTCAGTGCATCTGGCTTTTTCCTTAGGCTCGAGTCCTGTCTAAGCCTGGTAAGTGATTCTTCTTCTTGTGAGATCCAGCCCTGAGCTTTGCCATCACTCCCTGTGGAAGGGAGGTTTTACAGGCTCTTTTGGATGTCTGAGTTGCCAGGTTATCTGCTTTCTTGCTGAATGTCTGTTAAAAGCAGCAGCTGGTTTATCTGATGGTATCTGCTGTTGTAAACTGTGTTGTTATTGTTCACCCTTTTGATATTTTTCTTTTCTTAATTCTTCCTCTGCTGTCTCACTAGTCAGATTTCCCAAATAGCAAGGGAGCACCTTGGTAATTTTACTTCTTGACTAAATCCTTCTAATTTCCCATTTCTCTTCAGCAGTCCCAGGGGGAATATCTTCTAGGGGAAAAGTAGCTGTACAGCTACCAGGGCTCCTTTGCATCCACACATGCAGCCCTCGCTGGTGTAATGCACTCAGTTATCCCGATGTTCAGCACATCAGCCAAACACCCTTCGAGTTTTCTTTCTTTTGTTTCCCCCTCACTCCTGCATCCTCCCTTCTGCTCCTGGGAAGGGTTCTCTGCAGACCCACCCGCTGGATGCAGGGGCAGAGGGATGTTGGATAGAGCAGGTCTTTGCAGCACCTGGACATGGGAGTGTTGCAGCAATAACACATGCTGCTCCATGAAACCGGGGCTAGATTCTGTGCAGTTTTTAAGTGCCTTCAGCTCTTCCCTCCCAAGCCCTGTCTGGACTGACACATTCCTTAGGAAAGCTTTATCTACTGACATGGAAGATAAAATTAACTGTCATTTGTTTAGCTACATATTGCACAGAAAATAGATCTTTGAACCCCCACAATATTCTAAATGCATAAAAAGATCTATTATAAAAGAGAGATGCTGAAGTTATTCTGTAGATTTAAGTCATAAAAGTTATCAAATTATTAAATTCAAGTCTAGATACAGGCTATTTCACTGAGCTTTAGTGCATTTCCCCTTTAGAAGATATTCTAATTTATGACTGCTTAAGTAGAGGGTACAATAATTTGCATAAAAAAATGGAACTGGAGCTCTTTCACAGCAAAGTAATGCTGCAACCATATCTACCATCTACTGTCAAATATTCGTCTTTGTTTGAATCCCCAAATTCTTTTTTTACAAAATGGTCAGCTTGGGCTATGAACCAGGATTTATATAGTTGTTTCAAGAACTGCTTTTTTAAAGCTGCAACAATGAAAACTTGATTGGAGGACTGCAGCTCCTTGTCCTGGAGGGAATGAAAGCCCTCTTGGTTTTTGTAAAGGTGGCTCACCTGATGGTAAAGGCACTGCCTGGAATATTTTGCAGGTTGGCGTTTCTGTTTGTTGATTCCATATTAAACAGAATAACCAAGCATGCTGAAGGTAAAGCCCTGGTTTAATTAACCCTCTTGGTGTAGTACCATGTGATTAAATGTGACTGAGCTGCTCCTTGGGGCTTCTGCTACTGAAAATACTAACAATAATCATTTGTTTTCTTTTTATATTTAAACACATTATTGCATAGCTTGGTGCAGAGATAATTACCAATTTTATCTCCTGTGTTTTTCTAATGTTCATTAATAACAATAAAGGGTTGTAGGTTAAAAACTCATTTAATTGCCTTTATGTTAATGACATTATGAATAGCCTTAGCTACAAGATTTTAATTCTGTCCAGTATCCTGTTTCTCAGTAAAGCCCCAGGAGAGCTGCTCATTTTATCAGCATTACTGATTCAGAGTTTTTCCTTGCAGGTGGGTTTTTGTACATAATCAGAATTAATGCACAACACATTTTGCAAGGAACAGAGTAGAAGCTCTCTGAATAAGTAATTAACTAGAGTGCCCAAGGAAAAATGCCTGAGCAAAATTTTTAGCATATTCATAAAACATTAAGAAGAGTCACAAACACAGTGGAAACAATTTACTGATAATATGCTTTCATGCCATTTTCTAACTCCCTTCTTTTTTCCTCTCCTTCTCTTTCCCTTTTAATGAATGGAGTAAAAGCCATGGAAATTTCAGTTCTCATTAAGGAGCACCTGCCCTTGGAACAGATTATATTCTGAGCTGCATTGGACAAGGATTTATTGGAAGATAAATGGAAGTCAATACTAGGCTTTTTCAAAGTAAACAAAAAATAGACTTTTCTACTCTATGTATAAATAGCCTCCTTTCTACACCACCTCCTTAGTGCTGAAAGACAGAAGGAAGGAAAGGTTATCTCAGTTACCTCTGTGTCTAGTGATAATTAATAGATCCCTCAAAGATGCTGATGGAGTGCAATGTGTTTGGAACATGCCACAGTGGATCCCGATGCTTCCATTGTTTGGCTGAGTAAAGTGTGTGGGTCTGGCCCTTGCATGCAGGGTAGATGAAATACTTCCTTGCCAGTAGCTCAGCCGTAGGATCTGTCTGTTCCCACTTCCTGTCCTCTAGTTTAGCACAGGGATCTCAGCAGTGGCTCTTCCCTGCGGGACCCTACGCTGCCGTGATTGCTGCAGCCAAATGGAAAATATTGGGCTGGGCAGATGGAGTAATCCAGCTGCACTAGAGAGAATGCAGCATCTGAGCAGTTGTGGGCTCCTCTGTCTCCCTCCTCTAACCACCCTCTGCAGGGCCAGGAAGGGCTCCCTGCCTTGGTGGTCCCTGCTTGGCTTCAGACCCAACTGCTGCAGCCCCTTGTGTGGGAGCAGGCAGTGGTCCTGCTGCCCTGGCTCCTGCATCTGCTGGCTGCACTATGGAGCCATCCAAAAAGGGACACACGTAAGGCACTGTGTTAGGCTGAGCAGAAAGGAATGATGCTGTGGGCAGTCAACATTGCAGTCCTTAATCATTGAATGCCTAGAGCAGAGAAGTGAGACGGTCTTAAAGAAAAAAAAAGTCTGAAAGATGCTTGTATTTCTCTTCCAGCACTGGCTCTTGAGGTTTTGCTCATGATCACATGGACTTGCTGTTCAGTGGGACTGCCATCCTCACGTGGTCAAGTGGTTCTGGGGGCCAGAGCTGCCACAGGAAAATGGTGAATCCTTCAATACCTGTAGCATGATGCTAGAGCTGTGGGGTTCAGTCTGCACACAAAGAGAGAAGACCAAGGATGTTGCAGGGTGCTACCAAATGTCACAGCGGGCAATGGCTTCACCCTCTCCTTCTGGGTGGCAGAATTGACCTGGAGGGCTTTTCCTTACGAAGGTGAAAATCTCAGACAGCTTTTCTGGGGACTGGTGGAGGAGCCCATGCTGATGTGCCGGTTCCTGATGTAGAGCTAGTGCTGTGATGGGCTATCAAGGAACTTCGCTTCCGTTCAGCATGAAAGCAGTGAGCTGGAGCAAAGGTTCTGCCCTGCCAAGCCCAGCCTGTTTGCCACTGAAATCCCTGCCAGCAACTGTTCCTTTAATGATCTTTTTGACAGGCAGAGAAAGCACCATTGTTTGCTTAGTTTGCTTTAAAAATAGATTTCTAAATTTGCAAGCGACAGTTCAATGCGTGTCTGAAACCGGGCGCCCCAGGGTGTGCGGGAGCACCAGTAACCACAAACGTGGCATGAGCTTGTGGGGACATGGAAATGGCAGCACTAGGGATGCTAACGTGATTAAGTCGTGTACAACTCAATTAGTTTCCCTTTTCCTCCCATGGCCGGTGGCAGGCCTGGCTGGTCACTTGCTGGTGGGTGGAGACCTTGCATTCAAGGTCACACGGAGTGCGTGGTGGCACTGAAGTCACACACTTCCCGTTTGACCCTGGCTGTGCAGGGCCACTCTTGTAGAGCTGGGAGCAGAGGACAAGCAGCCCTCCAGGTCTCCATTGAAGAGGTAAATTGCATTGAAAGGTAAATCTTGGCAGGCAGCATCCTTCTGCCAAATGAGGACAGTGCTTAAAATGCTGAAATTTGCCTAGAGAGGGTTTTTCACATCAGGGCTTGGCCAGCAAAGCAGCACTGGAGAGCTAAGTGTGGAGAGTTAGAGCTTTGCCTGTGCTAGAGCACAGACTGAGTGTGGATACCCAGTGCAGCTAAAGCCCTTGGACTCGCCTGTCTAGAACTGCAGAAAGCAGAATCTCTTTTCTAGCACCAGAGACATCACAACAGAGTGTTACCCACTTAACTGAAACACCTGACTGGAGAGACAGGACCAGGAATTGAAACATTCGTGATATCTCTGTGCCTATGACAGGCTCGGTGTTTTCACAAAGAGGTTTGGAATGCAGCAGGGAATAAGCACATTGGCGTGCGCAGGGGAAAGAGAACTCATTATGTGGGAAGGAGATCCCAGAGAACAGGAGAAGCTGTGGCCATCCCAACCATGAAGCTTCATCCCACCAAGTGGACAGGACAGGGTCACAAATCTCAAAAAACTTCATGCTAAAATCAGTCTATTCCACAAAATTCTGGGAGGATTGAAAACTGGGGTGGAGGTGAAGGGACAGCCACTCGGTCATCTGGACAATCTGGAGACACCCTGCTTTGTTTTGACCCTTTTTCAAATGTCTTTTGACTCTCTCTTATGTTTTAAGATGAAAGGCCATTTTTACATGACCAAAGTGGATTGCTTTCACCAGAAACATTTGGAAATGTGCATTTTCTGCCCACAGTTAGGAAGTTCAGGTTTAGTCTGTCCCTTTCTTAAGAAAGCTCCCTCAAATAGAGTTGGGTGGATTTTTTTTGTTGGTGTTTTTTTGTTTTTTTTTTTTTATTTTTTTACCCAAAGCAGCAGACCACTGAGTCTACCTTAACCTGTGCCCTGGGTGACTGTGCTTTGTGCCTTGGTGCATTGGGACCTGAGTGTTTACTTGAGAAGAAACATCTGTTACATGGTAGGAGAATCCAGCAAGCAAATGGCAACTTCATTTCTGTCTACGGGTGAGATAAAACTGGGTTCTGACATTTCTGACTTAAGACAGGAAAGCATTTTGAGAAAATATGCATTTTGTACCTTTTATTTAAAAAGTAAAATTCTTTTCTGACCTGATATTTGCAGTTTAAAATCACCGTGTCAGAGCCCCATCTTTCCCTCTTTAATGGTAAGATGTAACTTGTCCTTCCACACTTCATTAATTTGTGTTCTGTGTGCATCTAGCTAACTATGCAACCCCTAGGCTTTTGATTGAATGTTACACCATTTACTATTATAACAACTTAGCCATCAGCAAAAAAATCCTTGAAATGAGACCAAGCTACTTCAGAATATCTGCATTAGATATTTGGGTCTTTGAGCTAGCTCTGTAAAAGGTAGGGATTTAAAAATAACAAAACAAAACCCATGAAAATTATCCAATCCATGAAAAATATGCAGCCTCAGCAACATGGAATCACAGCAGGTACACTCTATCGGTGCCAGAAGTGATTGCAAGCCCCGTCTTGGGGTGGGGCTAACAAAAGGGTTAATGCCTGGGAGGCACCCCCAGCCCCTCGCCAAGGTCAGTGGGAGCCCTGCCTGCCGAGCTCAGGCGGCATCAAGCTCTGTTTTTCCATGATGTTTAACACAATTGGGTGATGCAATGATTTCTTTGCACTCTGTAGCTCCATTTTAAAAAAAATATTGCTTTTCTGTGAATGACCTAATCAATTTCATTATTAAATATAAAATTACAGAGAAATACTTTCTGGTTTTTTTTTTTTTTGTGGTCGTGCAGGAAGAGGAGGATAGGTAATTGCTTTTAAATAATGCTTTGTACTCAAATGCTAATCTGATATTGTGAGTTGACCCTTCTCTAAAAGCTAGGCATATTCTCTAAGATTTTGTGGAGGTAAATATGTAGACCTACCACTTACCCAGTAACAAGCAAGCATATTTGCAGTAGATTGGAAAAAATAAAAACAAACTAATATATATTTTTCAACTTCCTGGTGTTTTAACCTTTCTTAAGAAAAGACTCGGGGGATGTAATTGAAGGAAAGTGTTTTTCTTTAGCAGATGGATTGCTTTGCTCAGATAATATTTTAGTTATGCCAATAAAATGAAGGGTACCCAGAAAACCATGAAACTGCCAGCAGTTGTTAGTGTGCGACTATTACCAAGGCAGAAATGAGGCCAGAGCAGTGATAAATGTGCACATCTCTCCCTCCATCAGCTGAGGAATGACCTGGATACACTTTACATCTGAGCACCAAGTGGGCCAACATTTTTCACAGCAGCACTTAATAGTGGACATTAACTTAGCCCTCTCCAAAAGGGCTGACCCGGAGGCTACCCTCTGTGCTTCTCCAAATTGTAATCGCTTCTGCAGTCTGTAATTTTATCAAATCGCATGCACCTTTTCCAGCCACTTATTGGCCAATTAAGTCAAGTTCTCACTGAGGGGGTCCAGCTGGCTTCAAGTTATCTTAGATGAATTGATTGAAGACATTCTGCAATCTATGAACCCAGTTTAATGATCTAGGTGATAATACTTGTAATTCTTCTCAGTCAAGGGAATTTGCTGCAGCTGTTGTCTGCAAATCCGTGTTCTGATACGGTGAAGTACCAGAAGAGCATTAATCCGCCCTCAGAGTTTATAGTGATGGCTGCATTGTGAAATGGGAAATTTAACATTCACATAGCATTGCCAAGCAGAGACAATTTTTTTCTTGATATGTTTTTATTTTATTCTATTGTGAGTGTTAAAGAGGTTACACGGAAGAATACATTATTGATAATTCTTAAAATTGGAGACTGTGCAGCAGTATGAAACAGCCTACTAAAATATTGCATAAAATGTTTGAGCTGGAAAATGAGATTTGCCTCAGAGCATGAATATACCATTTTAAAAATTCAGAGGTGGAGCAGAGCTCCAGAAATAAAGCCACTGGGCCAAATTTACTCCCTATGACATTCCAACTATCTGGAGTCAGTTTTCCTATTCGAGAGTTCGCTAGTATAAATGAAACAATAATTTCTGTCTCTTTAAAAAGAAATTATAAATCTTTTATAGACAACATAAATAAATACATGGGAACAGGTGCTATATTCAGCCATTCTAGCATAGATCAGGAATAACCTCACACTTACATGCTGTAAACTGCTGAAGAATCTGCCTCTGAGACTGGAGTCCTTGCCCAGATTCAGAGTGCTTGAAGTGCAAATGAAGGAGTGCTCTACATGCCAGGCCTGTGTCAGAGTATCTCCAAGACCTGCAGTTTCCTGCATGACGACCTGAGAAAACAAAGAAATAATCATATTTTCTTGCTTTGGTGGTATATGCCGCTTTTCTGAGCCCCAGGAATGTTAATCCCTTCCCTATGAAACAAACAATGCAACTAGTGCTAGGTAATACTTCTTGTGTTGAAAATTCCAAATATTTAGCAATGAAATATCCTGTAGTGCCTCTGCGAAGTTTCTCTCTGTGACACAGGATGGTTGGGGTTAGATTTCACTTAAAAAGCAGCCACTGTTGTATTAATTTATGCTGTACTGTAAACACTCATTTGTTTGTCAGTCACAGGGACTTCCTTTCCACACAGTGTGAGACCAAGCCCGGCTCTGCCAGTACCCATCTTGCTGAGAAGCTCTACTGCTTTTGATGAGATTTGGTAGGGGTTTTTTGTTTGTTTTGTTTTGTGTTTGTGTGGTTTGTGTTTTTTTTTTTTTTTTTGTTGTTGTTGTTGTTGTTGTTTTTTTTTTCTCTGGGAAAAATAACTTTTTAATGGGATTATTTTTTTTTCAGAGAGTTATGTGAGGTTTCCAGCCCATCCAGCTCACCCCATGCTCTCATCTGCTGCACCTGGCACCAGAGATCTCTTCGCCGCCGTGGGCAGAGGACGGTGCTGGGTGAGCCATCTTTGTGTGGGGCCAGACCCAGAGTTCAGGGGGGTTTCTCTTGGATCAAGCTGCGCTGGCAGACCCAGGTCTGTTAGTCAACTTACTGTGTGTATTTCAAGTGTGAGCCTTTGGGGGTTTGAAAAGTGCTGTAAAGATGATATACAATGAGGAACTTCTCCACTGAGAATTTGGCTGGCTGAAGGAGGTTGTGTGCTCCGCAGATAGAAGGAACTGAGCTGTTTTGCCTAGGTCTGCTGCTGTTGTACCTGAGGAACACTGCCCTACCTCTGGGAGGTCCCTTTTCCAGTGGCAAAGCAGGGATGATGGTGACAAGCTCTTCTGCAGATGGCTGCAGGGTCAGGAACATTCAGTGTCATTGTGGGTGGGTTGGACTGAATCCCTGTGGCTTCACACGTCCTGTCTGGGTTCCTGGGACCACCTCCCTGGGAATGATGGGCCCATAGTGAGGGTCCTCAAGTAGCTCCTTTCCTGTGGCCCTCTCCTCCAGAAGATGCTGTGGCTGAGGTCGGGATGTCTCCACACCATGGGCTCTGCTGTCTGGGTACAACCCACAGATTTTCAGGGGATCTGCGGGAGAAGAGGGTCAGATATGCACTCTGCCATTTATGAAATTAGTGAGCCATAATTTCATACAGGCATGCAGTAGAAAATGCCTTTGATGCTAACCGTAGAAAATAACTCGGAATTAGCTGCACCAAGGGCATGCCCCTGCCTGACTGGGTTGATCTGCACAGAGCTGAGCCGTGGTGCCGCGCTGGCCATGCTTCAGTGGACGCACATTGCGCTCGCCCTGCTGTCGTTGCTCAGAAGGGAGAATGGGGCCAGGGATCTCCCCCTGTAGCAGGGCTTAGATTAAAGTGTATATGACTAAGGAAGCTTGGTATGGCCACAGAGAACATCTTGTTCCCTATATTTAGCCATAGGCAATGTCAAGTACTATATGTTATATGAGTGCTTTTCTCCAGTCCTGTAGGCCTTGTTTTAGAGGTTGACTGTGTGAGTCAAAGGGCTTAGTTTTAAAATAACAGACTTACAAAAGATATTTGGTTTTTCTTTGCCACCCAGAACAGCAATACCCAAATGAAGGGGTTGCCTTGCATGAGACTGAAAGCAAAAGCTCTGCTCTTGCAGCTCTGCAGCATCTCCTGTCAGGGCCAGGCGCTGCTGTGGCAGCAGCCCTAGTGCAGTGTTGCATTTTCACCACAGATGCTCTAGAAGGAGAGGTTAATTAGCATGGCTGCCTTTGATCCTCTGCTTGAGAGGGAAGAGAGAGTTTAGTCAGTAACACTAGCCAGCTCCAAACACTTCATGGATTTTGGCAAGAGGCATCACAGTCATAACATTTGAATATTAGCACTTTTTAGCTCCGCCACACTAACAACTGCTAATTAGGCAGTTTGGACATGGCTGAGAACTGCCTTGAACCTTGTGTAGTAATTTACACCTATGCACAGCTACAGCTCTGATGTGGGAACATTTTACACCCAGTTCACATGTATGGAGATGATTAGCAGCAGTGAAGCCAGCAGAAGGCCTGATATTGGATTCCTCTTGCAGTCTCCCATCTTCTCTCCGCTCTTAAAAAAACTTAATTTTGCTTTCCTGGAACACCCAGAGGTAGAGTGTGGGAAACCCCTGGGCTGCCAGCTCATCCACTATGGTATCTGTGGAGAACTTGCTGTACTAAATCCCAGAGTGGAATTTATTTCAGCAGAGCACAACCACTTTTAACTGGCCCAGGCAATTCCTCCTCCGAATAACCTCCCATAGCTTTATCAAAATCTAGAAATGTGCTTTCTCCCCATGCCAATAGATTTTTTTTTTTTCCCTTGGCCTAAGCAGCAGTACCAAAGCTGGAATGTTTGATGCTTTATACTTGAATGTTGTTTCCTCCAATTTTTATTGTTCTCTCCCTCTAGTGTACGTGGACTTGGAAAACCGCTATCTGTGATTTGCTGCCACCCTCCCCCCTTCCCCATACCTATTATCAACACTAAGGTGATGAGGTTCTCTGCTGCTCTTGTACAACCATCTTCAATTAAGATACCAGCACTCTGATACTCTTCTGCAGCTGGGTTGTTTGAGGTGTGATAAATAAGTGGTGAATGTGGGTCTCCTGCCCCAGAGGTGACTTGAGTCCCTGTTGCTGGCCAAGGTGCTGTCACTGCTGGAGTGAGCCATCAGCTGAGCCACACATCCAGAAATCTTGTACTGATGGGAGTACTCTCAGCAACATTTCTAATGAGCATTGTGTTAGTACTGTCTCCAGCTACAGACTTTCTCCTGCTGAAGGCAAACTGACATCTCATGGAGGAGCTCCTCCTCATCTGCTCTTCTTCCCTGGCCCACAGATGAAATGCTGGGTTTGCTGAACCTCCTTCCTCAGCTCCATACCAGCCTGAGCTGGTGGGAGCCCTTTCCTGGGCTGGGTTACCTCACTGGGAGCAGAAGTGATTTCCCGTGGTCCCTGGGAAATGGGAATACCCTGGGGATCAGGATAATGGCTGCTGGCTTGCAGTGCAGAGGAAGTGTATTCACCAGAATTAGATATTTATTCTTTCTAATAATACAATTTTCTTTTCTTTCTTTTAAAAGAAAGCAGTTGATGCATTATATAAACAAATGACAAACAAAGGTCAGCCTGATGGATATTTCTCTGGGAAAAGTCCAAGATGCTTACCTCATTATTTTTTGGGCTACTTTAAAATCAAATATGTCTTTCCCTTATGTTATACTGTCCTCGCTGCTGATGGGAATAGACCTGAATTACATTTGTAGTGATAGGTAGAAGAGAGTGTGTGTGTTTTTGCAATTTTCTTATTTTTTTTATACTTAATTACTAAGATAGTGAGCTATATGTGCTTAATTCAAGATGTCTACAAATGGCCACAGAACAAAGCAGGACTGTGAATTTCTGCAGGGTTTAGGCTTTAGGTGCTTATCGTGGCTTGGGAATTTGGGCTTTTTCCTGGAAGTCTGCATTGAAGCTCTTTAATAAAAAGGAAAGTTAGCAATGAAAGCTTGCAATCAAATAAACAACAAAAGGGCAAAACTGTATTTCACCTTCTGTAATTTGATCTGTAAGAAATGTAAATCACTCATCCAGAAGAGACAGATTTTCAATTAGTCCCCTTTTCTTAAACATGCAAATCCCCCAGCCATGTTTAGCAGCACAGTTTTGCCTTAACTCTGCAGCGAATTCCCAAGCAACCTTTAATAGACGGCCATGCCTTCAGGCTTGTCCACTTATGTTTTCTCTCCTGCCTGGGCACAAGATAGATTATGCATATTATTATTCATAAGTGCCACCTACTGAAAGCATAACCACAGGCACGTTTGCAAATGGCGGGCTTGCCCCAGCTGTCCCCGCTCATGCGAAACATTCCTGCTCTCCAACGGACCCCTCCAAACCAGTCCCTCAAAATCGAGCTTATTTTCTTGCCAGACATCCTGGCATGGAGAAAGCCTTGTAAAATGACCCATGGACTTTAAAGGCAGCTAAAATTGAGGGGACTGTTCCTTATTTTCCTCCTGCAGAAGTTTTTCCTGATGTTGCTTTTGTTGCTTCTCCCTGACCCCTGCGGCTACTGCTGCCTTTTAGGGTGCTGGAGAGATGCTTTAGGCCAGGGTGCCTGGAATCATGAAAGGTATAGTGATATGATATGAAATATATATGTTCCTCATTAAAAATAGGATTTCTCTGACTGATGCAAGAAATGATAAATAGTACAGAAGAACTGAGAAGTAAAAATATAAGAGTCTCACACGACTGGATGTTATTTGATCGTTCTTAGATAAGGGGTAAATGTAACTGCTTTACAGATGAAAATTCAAGTAGCTTTAGAATAAATATATATATATATATATTTTTAATCTGCTCTTGCATATTAGACCATTTTCCTGAGAATATGAGTGTACAAAGAAAAACACACAAGATACAAGCAATTTTCAGTTTGCCATAAAAATGATTTTCAAAAAAGATATATTATGAATTAGGAATACCATTTAAATAAAAGCCTTGAATGCTAGTGGCTAGAATTAAGCATAGCCGTATGTTTCTACAAAAGGTCAATTGTGATTTTAATTACTCTTACATAAACTAGCTCATGTTTGAACTGCAGTTATAATTAATATACATGCCTTATTGCGACATTATTGCATCTTTGATTATGACAGACTTATTGTGCCTGGACAGTCTGAATGAACATAAAAATGGACATAAACCTCTTTGGGCTGATTTTGTAACACCAGATTTACAATGATATAACAGCATTAGCTCTGACTGCTCTGCACTGAGATCAGTCTGGGGCATCAGAGTGGGGCAGGAGAGGTGTGTGTTCAGTGATGGGAAGCACTGCTGCAGGACAGCAGGATGGATGGCAAGGAGGTGTAAGCAATGCCTGGAAATACAGTTGCAATGTCTTTCTTCCTTAGAAAAGTCTCCAGGGGGAGCAGCAGTCAGGAAAAGTACAAGAGTCTTCTAGGGGTTTTCTTCTCTCTCGGTGGAAAGACATGGTGGGAAGTGTTTCCCCTGGTGGTAGATGGACCTGAGCTGTGTGACAAGAGATGCAGCTTCTTTCCCCTGCAAAGGGCTCTCATTTTTGGCTTTCAGGGAGCAGTGAAGCCTGAGAAGCTGTTCCTGGATCACATGTGTCTAAGCACAGCCCCACCAGCAGTGGCAGCTGCAGGAGTCCCCCTGCCCTAGAGCTCATGGGCACAAGTTTGGCTGCAGCCCAGTCCAGCTCTGCCCAAGGTACTGCTGTTCTCAGGTACCAATCAAAGAGTAGAGGCAGAATAAAAACTTTGTAGCCTGATGCACATTTTCAACACCCTATCTTTTTCATTTGCAGGATGCCAGTTTCTGTCTTTGAGAGGGTCCTGAGCTGGCCTCTATGTTGGCCTATCCCTAGTACCCCCCCAGCATCATCTGGGACCCAGCCAGCAACTCCCAAACACTGGCTATGATGGATGAGGGCTTGGAAAAAGGATCCTCACACCGCTCTGGAGATCAGACAGGTACCTGTTGGAAAACCCACTGAAGGGTGTTAAGGCCTGACAGAGGTGTGTTTACCCCTATGCTGGAGTGGCACTGGGTGGGAAGGTTAGCCCAGGGCGCTGGAAACAATGACAACTGAAATACCCCTAAACTGGGGAGAACCAGGGCCACAGAGGCTGTCTGGGCTAAGGCTGAGAGTTTGATATTGCATGCAGGTTTTCAGTATGCCCTGTGGGGATTTTTTTAAAATAGATGCAATTAAAAGTAAGGTATAAGGAAATGGTGCCAGAGATGGTACCTTTAACCCCCAGATAGCTGGGCTCCCTCCTGGAGCGGGTTTTGCCTGTACCCCTGGCCTTCAGTGAAGGCTGTGGGAAGTATGAGCCTACCCGTCCCACAGAGATGTGGGACACCCCAGAACATGCACAGGGTGTCTGTGCTGCTGCCCTTGGCAGAGGAGAGAAAACTGGGAAGGAAAGCTTTAATGCTTCTGCTTGCTGCTGCCTGTTTGTGTGGTGGGGGTGAGCACAGGAAAAACAAATGTCTCTATTTCAAATATGCTTGACTTGTTCCTCTCTCACCCCTGGGACAGGGGCTGCTTTTATCTCCTGCTCAGTTGAGTGGTGAAGGGACAATGGTGCTGCTCTGCATTGGGGGGAATCTTTCTTCATGGGAGACAATGGGTGTTATCGCTCCTTCTCCCTCACACTTTCAACCAGGGATGGGTTAAAAACTGAAGACAGCTCTCCAGAGCTGCTTGGGGAAATGACATTGGAGCTCCTTCCTCAGAGGCAGGGGAGACGTGTTCAGAAACTTATGCAAACCTGTGGAAAAACAAAATCCTTTGTTCTTAAAACCGTCTTCATGGCCCTCTTCAGCCCATGAGATCGGCTTTGGACATAAGTGTCTTGGATGCCTGGATCTGTCTTGGAACATCCTCTGGGAACTTTTGAATTAAACCCCCCTGGTTCCACGGTCCTGACCCTCCTCACAGCTTTGCATTCTCTCTCTATAGAGGTGACCATTGTCTCCTCTCAGATGTCACTGGAAAACATCGTTTAACCTCAATGCATCTCCCTCCTTTCACCATTATTACCCTGTGCCAGAATTGCATTCGTGGCTGCGGGAAGCGCCGGAGCATGGCTTTTCTGGGAGGCAGGGCTCGGGTTTGTGCTGTGTGGGATAAGGGGCTGGTGCCCTGGCCCGGGACGCTGGTGCCCTGGTGGGAGCAGCGTGTCCCTGTCCGTGCCCGCCCGCTGACACGGGTGCCATTAGTGCCAGGGCACGGGCAGCCGGCGCTGGGGACAGCCGTGCGCCCGGCCAGCGCAGCAGCACAGCTGTCAGGCAGCGATGGCTCTGCCACGGCTGACCTGTGCCCCTCAGAGCCGCTGATTTAAGGGGTGAAAGACATCAGGCGCCATTAGCCGTTCCCAGCAAGGCAGGGCGGCTGAATGGTTCTGGAGCACACAGCTGCGGTGTGGGCTCCTGGCTTTGTCCTGCTTCTGAGAAACGCTTGGTAAAGATGCAATGCTTTATCACCCTCTGTGACACTGCTGCTTTACACTGCTGTGGTTTACAATATGTTTAGAAGGCTGGATCAGTCTCCATCCATCTCTTACCCTCTAACTTGCAATGGCTGCTCATTGCTACATTTGTCTTTGTGAACAAGAAGAGTGATAATTTCCCCCTCAGGTAAAGATAAATATTGTGGAGGTTTACTTGCCGTGTGTGGGTGTGTATCATGCAGTGTTTAGTGTGAGCAGAAAAACTCTACGGGCTTGCGACGTGTAAATTCTTTATATACATGTGCATGCATGTGTCTAATATTGGTGCACCAGGACATACCAAATGTTGCGTGTATGGTGGGCATATCTGCACCTCTATGTAGAAAAGCTCTATTCACATGTGTACAATTGCACACATAATTATTGTCAGGAAAAAAACAGATCAAGTCACTGTAGACAGCATCATGGAAAACTAAAGATGAAGCTGAGAGGAGACAGCATTAATAAACAAGGCTGTTAGTCACCCATCAAGTAAGATGACTTGTGAAGAGGAAAAAAGAGCACGTGGAAATCTTTAAGTAATATACACAAGCGTCATAGGCACCCACCCCAGGAGCACATGCATTTAAAGGGGGGGGTGTGTGTTTGTGCGGGTGTTTTATGTATCTGGAAAGGCTCCCTGAGACAACTGAACACAAAGCCAGCACATGTTTGTGTTAGGTTGAGATGCTGGCATTCAGATGATTATATGAGTCTATTAGCAGGGTCTTATGGCTCCAATTTCACTTAGCATCTGAGTTCACATTAAAATATGCCCTTGGCTTGACAAGGCATTATTAACTTGCATTTAATAAAAATAAAATATTACATTTTAAAAAATTGAAAGCTGACAAATTTGATTTAAATGAATACTGAACTCCAGGCAAATGTGTTGCTTGAACTCTGCCTGCTGTACTGGAACTGACAGGAAGCATTAAAATAATCCTGAGTGGTCAATATGTGATTAAATATCACGTGTCAAGCTTAGCAGGAATATTCCTTACAAAGAAAATTATATTGTTAAAAATAAGTGACAAATTCTAAGCAGCTCCTTCAAATTCCTAAAGATATGTGAAAGAATTGAAGTATGCTTATAATAAACTGGGATGTCTGCAGGAGACAGAATGTACTGTCTCCTACTCAGAGCCATATAGAACATCTACAAGTAATCAGATAAAAATGATTGCACGTATTTGAAGCAATAAATTTCCTTTCCATTCACCGTAGAACATAAAGAGAAGAGAGATCCTACATTTTCACACCATGTTTTCATTTGAAAGCTTTTGCTGTCATGCTGTTCTGTTTAAAGGGCTTATTTATTTGTATAGAGACTCAAGCATCTACATGTGTAGATACATGCCTAGATATATATACATGCTAAAGCCATCATAAGACTGAGAGAATGAAAACCAAGATTTTAAAGGAAGTAATTGTAACAGTAATAGTAAAGTGCTCCTCTCCACTGCACCATCAGATATTTGGGAACACTAATGCATCATGGCATTTTTCTGTTACAGATTCCAGCTGGGAGAACATGCTTAAACATGATCAACTTTCATCATGTGTTTGATGAAAGACAGACATAGATGTCATTGCTTCCACTTGCTTCAAGAGGATCAATCCAGGATTACCAGGGTGCAATAAGGGCAGTGTCCAGAAGTCTATTTAGATTAGATATAGCAACAAAATACTGGAATCTACAGCTTCAGATAAATGACTCAATATGCCTAGGTCAAGAGGTTGCCAAAGTCAGGTGAGATCTGAGACCTATTTATCACTGCCTGAGTTCAAATTATGTTTTAAATATTGTCAGAAATGAAAAACTACTGCCAGATGGTGTCAAATTAATTCATCTCACTGTAGTCAGAAACAGTCCTTTAGTTCCATCATGGTTCCTGCTATCCTGCATTAGTGGGGTACCTGTCAGAGACCCAGCTTTTGCTGAGAGGCAGGGGCTCTGCTCAGCCCTTGCTTCCTGCTTGCAAGATGGATGTGTTGCATCTCTGTGGCGTGTGGCTACAGGAGAGCTGTACAGAACATATGGGGCTGAGACTTCTTGGAAAGCAGTGGATGTTGGGTGGTGAGAGATTTGAGGCCTCGTTAGCTCTTACTTGATTGAGAAATCTGCTATTCTACCCACCGGGTGGAGAGAAATGGATTTATTGGCCTGTAGAAAGAGGCATATTGGGGATGGAGACTTTGGCCTTGGTGTGTTAGTGCAAAGGGCCTTGAAGCCCTCCCATGCACTGCGCAGGGCTGGCACAACTGTCCTGTTCTTTTCCTCTGCTCTCATTTCAGGACTGTAAGAAGTGTGCCACCCTGCTTATCCCTGTTGTCCCCTGGGCAAAGGTTGGGATATGTTCTGGTTTACAGTGTTCAAGGGAATACAAAATGACATCCATCAAATTTATGCTTTTTCTCTCTCCCTCGTCCATCTGCTCTTCTTCCCGAGCCCTGCTTTCAGCTCAAGCACCAGTGGGATGGTGAGCCCTCCAGCAGCAGTGGGATGAGGGTGTCCCTGGATCAGGATTTCCTCCACTCTGATGTGCATTTATGCTGGCTGCCTCAGATCTCCCTGCATGCTGGGTTACAGCCAAACCTCTCTCCAGCAAACCTGGCCTCCTGGTTCCAGGGTGCCTGAGAACTCTGCTTCCTATGGCTGTCACATATGGCTGTCACATACTGCTCTGTGGGTTTTGTTGAGGCAGAGAGTAAGGGCATAACATGTTTGGAGTGATCACTCACCATCAAGCCACGGAACCTCAGACTCTCTCAGTCCCACAAGCCCTGTCTCCAACTCTCTTTTTCTGGTTGTATGAGTAGAGAAAAAAATGCAGGAGTT
>NC_053458.1:15067126-15182126 GCF_015227805.2 Hirundo rustica | reverse complement strand
TGCTGCTACTGTCCCAAAATGTGAATTAGACCTCAGTGGTGACTGTGAAAGCAATGAACACGAATCTTTAAAATGCAGAGGGTAAAATTTACCCTTGGAAGACAAGCAGATTGCTTGTACATCGATGAAACATGCTTATGTTCTATTTTGGAGTATGGTGTAATTTTCAGCAGCCCTTACCCGTGAGTCCACGTTATTCCTTCTCCCTCACGCCCTTGCAACCCCACAGAATGCCAGTTTTTGTTGCACAGGTAGGCTTTGTTGTGAAGGGTGTTTCAGCCTTCGCTTCTGTGGATTGCCTCAGAGACACTGAGGCATTATTATTAGACACTGAGGCAATCCACATTATTGTAGATTAAGTAATGTACAGTGCTCCTTTGTTAGTCGGAAGCCAAAATCCTGGACATGCAGCTGTTCCTGGCAGACCAGTGACTCCCAGACCTGCCACAGCTGAGAGGATGGAATAATTTTATTCATTTGTGAAACAGGCTCTCACTGCTATGGTACTGATTATTTCCCTGTGCTCAGGACCTATTTTGTAAACTAGAATTTCTTTATCTAGTTCCATATGTATTATACATTAATGAAATTTTTGGGGAAAAAATGGGTCAGTTTCTCAATATCCCAGGACCCAGACTGTGATGTGCATCAGTGCAATCATCAGTGATTTGGCAAGTGATTTCATTGAAAGCAAAAAATCAAATTGGTTTTTTGATGTCTCATGCCATATTGTGTGGTGTCTTGGGTATTTTTTGTGTATTTTGCATACCACAATGTAAAAATGGAACAAGGGTGTGCATTTGCAACTTACTGTGGATAAGAGAGGGAAGAAGAGATCACCACTGAGAAAACCTGAGCCTAAATATACAGTGACACCTTTCTTAAGGGTTGTCATAGCCCGGGTTGAAAATGCTTGCTAGCAGAGCAGAGTAATGGAGGTACACTCTACAGATGGAGCTTCTAATCAGATTAGCAGTAGAGCAGTTTGAAAAGTGCTTTGGAATAAAAAGCATTATATAAATGCAAGCCATTATCACTATGGGGTATATTTTTCTCCTGATGTGTGTGCATAATTCCCTCTAGAGTTAATGGGAGATGCATGCATGCATTGAAGGGAGGCTATACCTGGCAGTGTGCTTCTTTTCCACTAAAATAACTAGGAAGATAAAATTCATTAAAGAGCACGAAATGCTAGATCGGTTGAATAAGGTGTTCATTGAATACCAGTCAAACTGGTCTACTGAAAACTTTGCCACTGTATATTAAAAGCTGTACACTGTATCAGAGAGAGATAAAGAGGTGATGGCAGTTCAAGTGATTCAACTGGCGGAAGAAATTATGGGAAATTGGCATATAAAGGGCCCTATTAGCAATTGTTTGAGTTTTCTGGATTTTTTTAACATCCCAAATTCAATGTGTCAGGAATATACATTTTTGTAGTAAACATTTGTTTTAGGAATGAAGTTAATGTTGTCCAACTGAAAAGTGAGGTGTCCTACCCAATCCTGAATCTTCCTTCTAATATTCATGCAAAATCCAGGAAAGAGAGATGACTGACATCAGTCAGTCAGTCTGAAATCTCTCAGATTTTCAGTGTATTTTGGAGCTTTCTTGTGGTGATCTCAGGTTGTTACTCAGCAAGACAGTAAACGGGATGATCTGAGCCATCCTGCAAAGCTAAACACCCCCACAATCAAACCCTTGGCAGAAAACACTTGGAGGAAAACTTACTATATCTACTTAAGATGGCAAATACTCACTTGATTTATAGTTGGTTTTATACGACTGGAAGCAACTACATGCTCACTTCTCTCCCACTGTCATTCTTTTAGTGCAGATCGTTGCCCATGCACTGGATTTTGAGTTGCGCTCTAGCTCAGACAGTGAAGTTACCATTTCTGCCTTCTCACCCCAGCAGTTATCACCCTTGTCATGAGCCTCATTAGAATTACAGTTTAGAGCAGGATTGTGCAGCACAAAGTCCTACTCTGAGTCAGCACCTAAGGCCATTACAAGGCCTGCAACAGCTGGAATAATACCTCAGTGAGCAATTTCAGCCTTTTAGAATAGCTGTACAATTGCCATTTGCTTATAAGTAACACTACCTCTAAATAGAACATAGTATTTCTATAAACCCCATTAGTAAAATGACCAAATTATACAGAAACCAAAAAGTATATTGTCAAGAATGCTGGGCAGATTTAATGTCACAGGGCAGGGGGGCCAAGAAAACTGAACAGCTTATATAAGGTAAAAATACAAACTATAATGGCATTTGAAGTAACACACATTTATTTTTATTCATTAAGTGTTTTTCTGGCTAACTCATTAGAAACCTCACTTCATCTACTATCCATTTTTGTCAATGTAGACCTTAAAAAAAGTGATCCGTACAGATCCCCCAACATGTGTTTACCATATACCATGCATGATTGCAACCACTCACAACAAGGTAAATGGGGGAAACTATTTCACTGGAGTAAGTGAAGTTATGCTAGGCTAAATAAGGTAGTTTTTAAAAAGTCCGAATCAGATTCATTGTTTACAGAATAACTTATTAGTATCTGTGTGTTAAGGTTTTGTCAGGTGTTTCATTATAAATCCTCATTTTGGAAAGTTTAAAACTCCAGGGTAGCATTGTTTTAAATTACAGGAGCATAGATTTTACATAACTATGATGCTGTTTTTTAAAAAGTCCTATACCTAAAAAATATCTTTATTTGCTTAAATGAAATTTGGCATGCAAGCAAGCCATAATGAAAAACAATTGGGTTTTTTTTTAGGAAGAGGGGGGCAATAAATATATATATTTTAATACAGAAGAGTTATTTCATTTTTTAAACTGTTTACATATGCTTGGCAAACTAAACAGCCAGCATACTTAAAAAGCTGTCTTAGCAGGGAGCATGCCCAGTACCTGAATATGGTCTAAAACCTAAACAATGGAATGAATAATCATAAGGCAAGCTGGTTCCCTCCGCTCTGAATTTTAGCCCATGAAAAACCAATCTGCTCCTATTAGGAGCCATGGAGAGTGTTTCCAATTGAGACTGACTTTGCCCAAGTCACCTTGGCTCAGCCCCTTGGAGGCTCCATTTTGTGTCACCCACCAGAGCTGCCACCTGCGGACCATCATGGTCCCTTCCCATCTTGGCTGCAAAAACATGAAAGATGTTTGTTCAGCTCAGGTAAATCTAAGCACTACAGGGTAGACTGCTCTCTCAGGGAAGATAACATCTGGCTGCAGGCTGTCTAACCCCAGTGGCTCCCAGACAAAATTGGTTTTGGACATTATTATTTAGGTGCCAGATAATTGTATTTATACTTTCAGGACTCCCTTTCTGTGGCTGTGGGACTTCAAATGTAAACCTGTAGCTTTGTCATGATTTTGCCCAGTTTTGCTATTCTCAACCATTTAACATTCCTTTAACATTCACTCAGTGAATATTTTATTCAACAGCTGTCATAGTAAGATGTTCATTACAAATTTTTGTCTAATCTACTGAAATTCAAATTCTAGTTTGAAAAATATGAGCAGATATGGGTAGCTGCAATACTTTCTACAAGTTTTGTAGGCAAAAGCATACAATTGTACATAGGTACTGTCATTCCATTCCAAGCCTCAGCATCCCAGCCATGTACCCATTATCCACGCATTGCACCTATTTCAGCTTGCCAAAAGCGTGAAGAGAGAAAGTGGCCCATAAACTCTCAAGTGCAATTGTGCCCATTGTGTGACTTTCACTGTTTCATTAATCCCACCTAAATTGTTCCTCACCACTGGCAGTCCTTGCTTTGTGTTGGTTAAGAAACTCTGCCTAGAAGGTTTTGCATGAAGGCCTGTGCAGTGCACTGCAGTAACACTGGCTGGTTTGTAACATTATTGTGTGATTAAACTAGTTTAAATACAAAGAGTTCAAACCAGTTGTTGACTTCAGGGAACTGACAGATGCAAGGGCATTTTCTGAGTAACTATTTGTTACACAATAATGGTTTAACTTCTGATATAAAACTTTCAGACCCAAACTGAGCTCTGTTAGCAATACAGATTTTGTCTAACATACATAATGAAGCCAGCAAATTAGGTCCCATGGCCATAAAGCTCACAGAGGGAAAGCAAACAGAGCATTGAATCAAAAAGCTCTAGAAGGCAATAAACTATTGGTAACTTATAAAAAACTTATAAGTTAAGGCCAAAAAAATCGAAATATCAAACAAGTTTAGCTGTTAAAATCTGTGTGAATTTAGAAGAAAAAGCTGAATTCAAACCAAAATATGGAAGTGTAAGACTTCTAACTTCAAGATCCAAGTCAGTATAAGCTGTATCAGAAACACAATCATCAAAAAAAGACCAAATCTTTTTTTTTAATTCTTTCCCACTTTATCCTCCTCTTGTGCAATTTGTCAGGGCAATACAGCATGTACAGCATTGACACCTCCCATGCTGTGTGTGGCCCTCTGCAATTTTGAACCATAATGCCAGCCTTCACTTTTAATTTCTTGACCCTGTCTGGTTTATACCTTAGCCTGCAGGTATTAAAAAAAAAAAAAATCCTGCAGGTTTTTTATTTTGCCTTTTGTTAAAAATACCGAACTAAAATCTTTAAAAATCTCTGCTTTAAAATCCCCCAAATACCAGTTATTGACCTGATCATATAAGTTAAGCTTTAAACACACATATTGACCTAATTAAGTTAAAACCTATTTAGGGAGTTTTAAAATATATTTTACTGCATCATGGTCTATAAGAACCTCATCACATCCATTCACATTTGGTTTGTTAAGTGCATGTTTGTGCATTTTTAAGCAGCTGCTGTAGGGCTCCATTGCAGTGAATGTGGCTGTGCCATTGACAAAGTAGGTTTGTGAAGTTTTTAATCTAACATATCACTAGAATTGAATATTCTACATGCTTAATAACCTTTTCCTAATGATTTAAATCAGCGTGAATTTAATACAGTAAAGAATGACAAGAGATAAAAGAATTAAAAATGTATGTTTGTCATTGAGCTTGTCTTTCAGTCCTGACTTACAGAATGTTTTCAGAAAGCAACTACCAAAAGTATCCACACCCATTTAATAGACTGAGGTCCTGCAAATAATTTTTATTTGTAGTTGTAGCAAGTGAGCTGTGCAGTGAGTTGCTACAGTTTGAGTGGGGGAGTGGTAGGGAACAGTGCAACCTAGAAGCAAACGAAAGGGTTTTGGTTTTGTCAGTTTGTAAAAAAGTTTCACTCTTAGGCTGAAAGCTGCCAAGTTTCAGTGTGGAATTCATTTTTTTCAACTGCATTATAAAGCCCCTGAAAACAGGGGTTTCAAGCAAGAATGCTGACACAGCCTTAAACACCGTGTCAAAAAAGGAAAGAGGTGCTGTAATGCATATAACTTGTTTTCTTTCATTATTGCTTCCAAAGAAGCAGCTTGTTGCCTGCCCTTAGGCATCAGACAATGTTTAAGGCATGTCTCATCACAGTTTTTCTACCAGGTGTATGGAAAAGGCCTCCTGGAAACTCTCTTCTGAAATGAAACTGGTAGCTCACTCAGGTAGAAGACACTGAATTATTTCCTCCATTTTTTAATGGGATTTTAAATCTGAGACATACAGTCTCACGTGATTTGCAGGAAACAGGTTCATAGCTTATGTCTTAAGATTCTTTAAATCTTATTTTAGGGTGTGGTCTGCCATTAAAAATGGGGAAAAAATAAAGGTGAGCTGCTTGTGCAGATTTAAAGTACAATGTAAATTACTAAGAGAAGATGATGTAGAAGAATCTGTATTGATTTTGGCAAAATTTATACCTGGACTTTTTAACTGACTTATTTAGTGGTTTGCAGTGAAAACACCTTATTTCATGTGTTGCTGTAAGTGTGAGACTTTCCACATTCTTTTGTCAAGAAAATTACCTGGTAAAGAACTGTTTTTAGAGAGCTGAACTGAATAAAGTACAAGAAGCTAAACATGAAAATGCTTAAAAACTTTTTCAAAACTTTGCCAAAAGATAACCAGTGAGGGAAACCAAATCAGTGAAAAGAGATCATAGCATGGCTACCTTCTTGTTGAACAAAACTATTAAATATACACTGTACTGAGTCTTTACAATGCATAATGTTGGGTTTATGTTGAAGCTGCGTTCTATAACTGGAGAAATCCCTGGGAAGGTGGAGAGGCCAATTTAAGTTATGAGGCTTTTTTTATAGCATCAGCAGCTACAATAAATAACAATTCAGAAACTGTGAGATATTAAAGGGAAGGGAGGGACAGGGCTTTGCTATTTTCAGTGCTGTTCAGGCTTGGGCTTTATTTCCACCTTAAAATCTTTACCTGGCCATGATCTGTTGTTCCATTACTGGAGGGCAAAAATGGGAGGAATTGTCTGGGCTAAATTGCAATTAGGCAGCCCTGAGAGAGGCTGGCACCAGTTAACTTGGGATATTGGAGTGAAAAGGCCCGTAATCAGCCTTCGGTCATGTAGAACAATGCATAAAATTAAATTGACATTAATGAATAATTGTGTAATGAAAATGGAAGAGGAGAGTTAATTGCATGTTACAGTGAGTGTAATGCCTAGATAACCTTGCATTTAATGCTATTCTTAGCCCTGCTGCCAAGACTTCTACAGAGCCTCTCTCTGCAGGAAGTCATTAAAGCTGTGAGTAGATAATGCAGGCTCAGTGAAACCTAAGTGGCAACAATATAACAAGAGTTTCTTTCAGACCTTAGTGTTTTCAGGAAAAAAAAAAAGGGCGTGTTGAGGTAATTTGTACACATCGGAATGAAAACAGGAAAGTCAGAGAAATCTATTTGTAGTTTGTCGAGTTCCACAGAATTTTCAACTATTGTTGAAACCAGCCGATTCATATAATCAAAGACAAGACTAACCATCAGTGCTTGCAACACTGTAAGCATCCAGCTGTCTACAGCTAAAACTGTTGTTAATCACCTCGAACAGCAAAGGATACAAAACACTTGACCTTAGACGTAAGGTGACAGTGGGAGACATCTTCAGCGCTATCCTATTGACACAGCTGGTTTGTGCTGATAAATAAGACTCCAGAAAAGTAGAATTAAAAAACTTGGTCTATTTTTTGTATCTTTGAACATCAGAATGAATAATTCTTTATCTGTGCCTGGATATTTCCCAAAACATTTAAACTTGTATTCTCCATAGGTCTCAGAATAAGGGTTTTGTTTGTTTATTTTTAACCTTTTGGATGTCCCAGGAATGTTTACTCTCACAGAGATACTTGTTTTTGCCTTAGGGACATTGGTTGTTATCATGATGTTGTATTGATTACAGTGGGATTGTCCTTCAAAAATATGACCCTGCTTATAATGTAGACTTAGCGGTCAGGAAGTTAAAAGGACTAGAGGAAAGCTTGCCTCATGAAAACAATCAACCAACCTCAACAACACAACCTCAAAGCAATGAAGGGTCCTGAAAAGTACACATTTTTTTTATGTATATAGTTTTGTTATTGCTTTAACATATACTTATATTTCCATTGTTAAAACCTAAATAATTTTCATAAAGTCAGTGGTTTATCCTTGCTGACATTACCTCTGCATTATGATTCTTTTTGTAAAGACAAAGTGTGAAAACTTAGTTCAGCAATAGATGGCTTTTTATTTGGAAAATTATTATATTCAAAAGGCTACTCTCAGCTTATGAATACTACCCTAACTCATCAACTTTGGCTGTTTGTGTTCTGCACATAATTTGTGTGTTACAAAATGATGTGAAAAGGAGCATCCTGTTATATTTTGGGTCATGACTAAGACTTGGGTAACTCATCATTTAGATGAAATAGGTGAGCATTTGGATTCAGCATCTATAGATAAGCTGATCATCTGCAGGCATCTTATCCACGAAAACTGCCTCCAAGGAAAACAAGGAGCAGAATGCCACTTGCTTGGAAGATTTTGTCTCTTGGTAAAGTTAAATACTTGCCATCTTAATTTCTGCATTTCTGACCTTATATTCTTTGGAAATGGTATGGAGAGTTCACATCACTACTAAGTGGGGTATAAACCCTTTGTTGTCTGGGATCCTGACTCCATGGACATCACCATGAGACTGGACAGAAATTATAGTAGACTGGACGAAACTACAGGGAGGAATCTGCTGGGCTGTGCCTACATCTGAACCATGGCTGTAGACAGACTCTTAAAAAAACCTCCCTGAACTTACCAGTGGTGCCACCATCTTTACCTCTTCCACTTAGTTAATTAACAATATTTCTCAGAAACCTATGGCAATGAGACAGAATGAACCACAAAGGTTTTTTTAAACTGCAAACTGCTAATAAATATTAGGTGGTGATGAGAGCTGTCTGTGAAACTGAAAGGCGGCAATCAAACTTTGCAAAAGAAATGTTTTTTTCCAGTGTCTAAATGATTTGTGGACCTCACTGTAGCAAGGTAACATAGCTGGAGACTGTAATTGGTTTCAAACAGAATTTAGACAAGAATACAGGGCAGTGAGAGCATGCACGGGTAAAACAAATACCATCACTAAAAGTTAAGAGAAACTTCCTTTTTTCAGAAGGCCTTCCATTGCTGTTTTAGGGCATTTGGCAACTTCCTGTGGGTTAACTGGTACCAGCCCATACTGGATGGGACTCCTGGGCCAGTTGGAGCCTGCTTTTTCTGATGTCACCATTCCTTTGTCCTTGTTTCATTAATTGGCTCCTTCCCAAACTACAGCTCAAGAATACAAATCTATCACTGAATGGTGTGGCCATTATTGTATGAAGTGGTCTGTCACTGAGGCAGGACTAGATAATTTAAACAGGGACATGTTTTCGCAGCCATTCTTATTGCAACAGTTGAATTTTTACCTAACTTATAAGGCTGCTTGCCTTCAGCAGCTTCTTTCTGTCCCATGTAGCCAGTACATGTGGTAGCTACTCTCCCCTCCCTAGTTAAAGGCTCTACTTTATTCACATCTTAGTGGAACCTGTTCTATTTTTGTGCAGTTACAATTACATTTCCAGCAGACCCAGGCAGGGTGGTAGTAACTCAGCTTAGAACAAAACTTTTGATTATTTTCTGCTAAGCTATTGTGCGTGACAGCAAAGATACTTTGTGCAGTGTACTAAACAGTTTGTGCATTTATGATCCCTACATTTCTTTCTAGTTACCATGCTGTGCTCTGAATGTTATGGAGGTCAGCTTCACATAAAATGCGGCCCAAGTCTTTGAACTTAAGTGTCTATGTAGGGTCATGGATATAAGTAATCTGTTTGTAATGTGAACAACTTTGAAAGGAATCCACTTACCGTTTCATTATTTTGGTGGACTATTCAGATTTTCTGGATATGCTCTGAGTCATGCAATGCCCTGTTGAGTACATTTGCTATGTAATTCAGTACAGGGATGTTTGCTATTAAGAATATCAATGTGGCATGGGTGATATTGTTGACAATATCCACATACTACACAAGGGCCTGTGAGTAATGGGGATAAATGCCAGTGGTAAATCGAAGCCAGTGTGAGTACTTATGCTCGCAAAAGAGTGAATGTAAATTGTTGCTTTGGTATGGATATTAATGCTTTTGCCAGAGAGTGCGGACAGGGATAGGTGCAGGCTGACGTAACTGGGGACCATGCAACCCTGGGACTGCACCAGGTGATGAGTGCATGTACCAGCCCAATGTTCAGGAGGAGTCAAAAACTCTTCTCTCCTTTCCTTGCATCCGCAGATGCTGAAACATCCATGCTCTGAGAGGGAAGGGATTAGGAATTCACTTCAGTTGAATCCCAATTTAAATTTTGGTGGGGAATCAATGCCAGCCCATCCCTGGTACTGGGATACTTCAATTTTGAACAGTGTATCTTCTTTCAGTTTCTGCTTATATTTCACCTGCTGCTTAGTGTGATGCATTATATTCATGGGGTTTTTGTTGACAGGTGTCCCAAGCTCCATTCCTAATTCACTTTTCCCATTGAATGTACAAGCTGGTAATTTTCTTCCTTAAGCTGCCTAGCATGTGTTTTAAGTTGTTCAAACAACTGAGCACAGAGTTGTCATATCAGATTCTTTGAGACTGCAGCACAGTGAAGAAACAGCTAAACTTCAGCCTTTTGTTACTCTTTCCCTTCCATGGAAACTGCTATAAGGAAAATAGAACAATTAAGTCACTTTTAAGTCATTACCAGTTTTATCTCCTATGGGGAGCATTAATTTTTTATTTTCATTTTCTGCATTCTTCTCTCCCAGATTCAAGGATTTTTTATAGTTTGATAAGGTGGAGCTCTTTGCTTTTAAAATATGTGGATGTGAGTCCATTTTTACTGTTTGCTTTGTGCTAGTACCAGTACATTAGCCTCTGTGGATTTTCTTAATCCAGATTTACTTGTGTGAGAGTTGACTCTGACCCAGAATGTGCCTCATGCAGTGCATTTTAAGGAATGGGAATGTGCTTTTGTGAATTCTAGCTGAAATTGAAATAGATGTTGAAGCTATAAAGGCAATATATGAATCCTCTAATAAAAACCCATAATTACATTGACTCGAAATCAGGGAAATAGCTGAACTATATTCAGCAGGAACCTAACATTTGGCAACTTCCTGGGTGGCATAAATCAGTATGTTTAGTGAATGTTTTCAACTTGTTGTCTTCTTTGTATTTGTATTTGTATTATGGAATTGATCTGGTGACTCACAGACACAGGATTTTTCTGAATTGCTCAAAGTTATGAGTTGCAATGGTCTTTCCCAAATTCACACATTATTCTGACCAGACTACTTCTCTGTTTTCTCTTATTTTCAAGGCCCGTGGATTTGATGAAGGTCAAAACAAAGGAAAAGAGCAGTTGAATGAAATTTGTGGCATTCTGTTAGAATAGGTTATAAAATAGGGGGCAGATGAACCAACAGTTTTCTAAAGCATCGGAGAAGAGTTTAAGAGCATGGCAGAGTTTTGCTGTTGACAAATTGCTGGTGATGTAAGTTTTGCTGAAGAAGCCCTACTTGTCCATTCCCGGGCTCAAAAAAATGATGGATATGAAGACAAACCCAGTTCTTTATATAGCCTATGTTTGACAAGCATGTAAAGAGGATAATGTGCATTTGATCATAGGCTGCAAGCATCTATCATTGGGAAAGGCATTTTGTGAAGAAACTCTTAAAAAGAAGCAAAACAAAGTGTGAGACTCAAGAAAGTTTAAGTTTTTAATAGCCAAGATAACTGAGCATTGCAACAGGTTAACAGCCCTTGTGTTTGGTTCCCACTCAATAGTAAGCATTCATTACTTGTAGAGGTTATTCTAGAAGTTGTGGGCTATTTTTGGCAAAGGAGGTCTTAAAAGAAGATCATTGAGTCCCTGGCACACAGAGCTCACAGTACTGGTAGCTCTATATGAAATGCAGGCAGCTGTGGATGCACAGATGCTGAAGATTAAGAGGTGCCCCTATCCCAGTTCTGCCACTGGTTGTAGTGCAGATTCCTCACTAAAGGAATCTTATATGTACTTATAAGGAATATTTGCTTTTCTAGCAGATTACACTGTTCCTAGATACTAGCAGTCCTTTTGTTATGCTTCCCCTGCTCTGGTTGGATAATCCTTTCTCTTTTAAATGGACATATGTTTTGTGAAAGATTTATGGAACAAAGTAACTTCTGTCTGATGCTTAAAGAAAACTGAAGGAAGACTATTATACTGATATTTTATTACACTATTTATCTAATATGGAAGTGCAAGAAAAAATAGCTTTTGTTTCAGTTTTTCATAGCTTTTACACAAATATGTTGATTTCACAGAACCGACTAATCAATTAAATTAAGTTTTCTGATCTTACTCATTTTTAATAGCTCCATTATTCACTGTATCAAAAAATCAAGAGGATGATAAGATAATAATTTTCTCTTGGAACTGTGGAAGTTTCTGAATTAATTTAAAAGATACTGAATCAAGAAACACATTGGTATGATTGAGGAGCTGAAGCTGAATCTTTATTATTCAAGCTTGTTAAACCCAGTTCAGTGGGACAAATGAATTACAGCTATAACTGAAACCAAAAGGATCAACAGTTTGTGCATAAATGATTGGTTTCTCTGGACCTAGACACTGCACATACCTTCCTACATTGAAATCAAGATTCTAATTAGATTAATAAACTATATAAGTAAATAAAGAACTGAACTATTGATTAGGTTAAGGAAATACACACAATGGTCACAACGACACTTCCTTTTTTCCATAGAAATCTGCATAAACTTTAATCAGTATTAAATACTTAGTATATCTTTTACATGTTATTTAAATTTACTCACTGCAAAAAAGTTAAGTATAGTATGTTGTAATAGTAAACTCCTTTGGGAGCAGGGTTTTTTTTCATCTTGTGAAGTAAAATTTTGATTTGTTTTCTCATAACTTACCAAAATAAGTTCTATGTTATGCAGTGGACAAGGTTAATTCTATTTAAGCCTCTATGTGCATGATAATGTAACTATTTAATTCTGAGAAACTTCTACTTTTCTGCTGTCATGCAGCTCCTACAAACTTAAACCAATGATTACTAGAATTTTAATTGCAATGCTAAAGGCAGCTGGATATTATTATGTCTTGCAACTGTAGCAATTATGTAGGATGCCACAACAGTGGTCATTTAAGAATTCTTGACATTATCTATGTGGCTTGGTCAAAAAACAATGATGAGATTGTTACGGTTTCATCTTGAGAAAATGCCTGTGAGTGGATTGAGTGGATGCAAGCTGGGTCAGGTTCAGCCACTTTAACATTCTGATGCTGCTCTCACCTTGTCTTTGGTACCTGTTGAGATTGACTGCCTATCTACACACACCCTAAGCCTGGCAAATCTGTGACTATGGTTGTGAGGTTCTTCTCCGATTTCCCTTTTTGGTGATGAAATACTGATAAAGTAGTTCAGAATCACTCTGGTCCTCATTGCAGTGGGTAAACTGACATCTATCCCTGGAGTTTGGGAAGGGTTTTTCATATCAGTTAGACTGACTGAAGTCAGTTCAGTCTTTATTTGTTTAGATCAGAAAATGTGGTCAAATTTGTGGGAAGAGCTAACACAAGGACCTTTTTCCCCAACATTTTGCTTTAGCTAGTACTGGTTGTTATGAAATTTATAATTATTTTTGCTTGGACAGTGATTCAGAGCACCAAAGGCATCTGCTGCAGAGAGGGAGTCTCTGACACATGCTCATATGTGGCTGTACCATTTCTTGGACTCCATTTTCCCACCACCCCGAACATTATCAGCCATACCTGAAAAAAGCCTTTGCTACTGTTTGAATGCCACCTTTTATTCTGTTGTCATTTTTCAGATTTCCATTTCTGTAACATACGTATTATATCACAGGTCAAAATATTCTCTAAAGTACTTAGATGGTTAAAAAGACAAATGCTTAGTGGAATTTGCAATATCTCTGAACTTTAGGGCTCAAGTCCCATTGATTGAAATGGAAGTCAGGAGGGCAACTTCCTTAGGTGCTTGGGAAAATCCTACCCAGCACAAAATGACACATTTCAAAGTCTGATCTTTGGGACTTGTGTTTTCTGGATACCTAGGAACAACATCAACAAAAAAACGTTTTTCAATTTGCAACACATTGCATCTGAGCAGAATTAATGATTCCCACTCTTATATCAACCTAATATTAATATTGCACATACCATCACTCTCGCTTAATTTCTTATTGAAAATTGTCTCCAAGTAGTTTACTTCAGCTCATGTCCCAAGAGCAGCAAGTCTGAGATCTACCAGACAGAAGAGTCTGAGATAAGAAGGCCTTGCAGAAAATGCAGTGACCTCTCAGTATGTTTCCATCTGAACAAAGATGTTTTGTCCTTAATCTGAGTCAATATGTGAACTTGAAATAACAAGTTTTTAAGTATCCAGCACCTCCAGTGATTTAGAGCTTTGTCATTTTTAAGCCAATAGTTTAATTGCATACATTCTTCCATCCTTTCTCCCTGAGAAATTGTAGAAACAGGATGAATCAAAGGAGACTCCATTCAACCCAAACATATTATTATTAGTGTTTTCCATCTCAAATGAACCAAAAATAAGCTCAAATGGCCATACCCTGATTCTTCTGCATGTTCATACTCCTTTTATAAAATTTTATCACTCTGGAGAGAATGAAACAATTACCAGTTTACAAAACCATTACTTTTTATTTTGTTATTTCATTTCTTGTGCATTGTCCCTTGCAAGCAAATTAAACAAATTTTTAGCTGGCAGTTGGGAGAATGACACAGGGGTAAATGAAATTGTAACAAGAAAGGAGTTGCTAATTCAACTAGGTGGGGAAAGCAAGAATTGCACCCCGCAAGGGGTGGTAACTCGTAATACTGTCTCATTTAAAGAGCAGTGTGTCAGTTTAAAACTATAACACACTAGTATACTGCTTTAAAAACAAACCAACCAAAAAATCTCAAACTAACAAAAAACCAAACCAAACAAAACATAACAACACAATCCAAAAGAACTCTTACAGAATTCTGCAAAAGCTCTTAATGGTATGAATGGTTGTGATCCAAGCTACGGACACAGAAATTCCTCTACTGATTAAACTGTTGTTTACAAATATAAACTAGAACATCCCAGCTGTACTCTTGGGAACCACCAACTGTGAACTGAAAATGTTGCTTTTAGCCAGTGCTGAAAAGAGGGTGCCCTTTGTTTTAGGATGACTCCAGGACAGACATTATTTATTTTCTCATTCTCCTCTTAAAAGTCCTATTCATGTCCTATCTCTCATTGCCATGTCTGTGTACTCCTTTCAGAGCTGGTGTGTAGCCCTCACCATGACACAAACTGCATGTTTATGTCTTTCCACATTCAGAATATTCTTGAGAGTAATCTTGTCCCATATGATATCTCTAGCCTGGAAGTCTGTCCACAAAATCAGCTGCAGAGTGCTGGGCTTGAGCTACACAGCAGCCGAAAGGAGGGCAGCATGTAAGCCACATTTTCATCAGCTTCGTGTGCTTTTCGAGCATCTAATGGGCATCTGGAAACCTGATCTAACCAGAGGGTGAGGTGAATTGTTCACAAATTATCATAGGGAAAGCTCCAGAGAAAATTCTCCTAGAGGAGATAACGCCAGGAAAGTTAAAGCTGTCTTGTCTCTCATTAGGTACCTTTTACCTGAGCTTAGCTGAGAACATCAAGAGACTGCTTATGAGGAACACTGGCACAGTCATGCATTACTGACACGGGGTGTGTCTGCTTCTTGTCATGTTTTTAGCTCATATATACTTAAATCTATTGATACACTCTGCTGAATACAGCTAGGGATTAATAAAAGGACTATACAATTGCATGGTGCCCAGTGGAATCTATAACATCTTTATGTTAAGGAATGTGTATACCTCGTTGTCTTCCTATAAATGACAAATGCTTCCTGCCTTTTTTCCTCATCTCAGCTGTGCTTTAGCTATGTCAATATTGAAATGTTTGCTCAGCATAGAGATTATTATTCCAGTTTGGAATTTTTATGAGACCCGGGCCCACGGCTGACCTTCCTTACACGAATTCTGGCACTACCTCACCATGAACACTTCCTAATTGCTGATTACAGCTTATCATTACAAGAAGACATTTATAACCAGGGAATTGAACCAGTATGTTTGAAACTGTTCTGGGTCAGATCCAGCTGTGATTGAAGCTGTTTTAGCTGAGCTCTTATTCCAAGCCAGTAACAGTTTATTGTTCAGTTCACAGAGTCCCTTACAGCAATGGGACTATATCTCCTCCCCTTTTCAGGAGCGTCATTTTAAGTCTTGGGCCTGTACTGGGTTTTTTAAAACCTGAAATATGTGAGGGTATGGGGGACCATGTTGCTGCTGAGAAAAGAAGTGTTGCAAGGAATCCAGGTGGGCCAAGGACTAGCAGAGGAGTGGCAATGATAGAAAGGTCAGCTCACTGGCCGGTAAAATCTCCTTTCTCTCCCTTGTACAAACTCAAATCCATCACATGTATATATCTTCTTGCCACTAGGTATAATGCTAGAATTGCTGAAGGAAATTTAGGCTAGTGAGCAACAGTCAAATGAGAAACAGCAATCACAAGAAGTAGTTTACCTCAATCTCATTTTAGCAGGTAGTCCCTGCGAGTAGCTGATTCCAGGGAAGAAAGTTTGTGACCATCTGCTGGTGTTTAATGTAACAAGGGAGGGAGAAAAGAACAGACATGGGTCAGGATGGTGGTTTTTAAAGGACTTCTAAATTCAAGCTGTCCTCTTGTTGTACAGAATGTGCATGAGGATGTTGCTTTTTGGCTGAACTAGTGTTTCGAGCAGGAAGGGTCTTTGTTTTGCTTCATTTTCAGCTTGAGGTCTGGGATCAGCAAAATTTCCAAAATAACAAAAGTTTACTTCCAGCTTTGGGAAACATTTTGAAACAGTTCATGGTTCAGGTTTAGTTTGACTTCTTTTCATAACAGAAGAGTGAGAAATAGGACTTTCTTATTCAATCCTGACATTGATTTTAAATGAGAAACTGCAGAAATATGTCAGATGTGCTCTACTCTACAGTAAGTTTTTATTTGCAGTTAATAAAGTCAACATCACAGATGACTTAATCATAGTAGAAGCCCCTGACTTTGGCGTCAGTGCTCTGAGTGGGCATTCACGTGATTCTTGATACAAAAGCAAAGGCTCCTGTGTCCTTTAGCTGCACTCTTGTCTCAGCCCAATTTCCACTGGAGCAGCTTTGTTGTGAGGCACTCAGTCACACACAAGAGTCCAGGTGTGGTGTGTTGCTGTCCCTACATGCAGATCCCATTTGCAAGTCAAGTGGCTCTTTGTGGTGTGCAGGGCTTGGTCTATGCCTAGGTTGTTTCAGCTCTACCTTTTGTCTCCCTGCCAACAGTGCAGGGGCTTGCTTGAGATCGTGTGAGCATCGTCCTATCCCTGGAACTAATTCAAGCAGTTTGTGGTTCTGCTTTGGTTTTGATAGTTAGGCAAAGGACTGTAGAAGAGAGCCTGGGAAAAGCATGTGCCGCTGACTGACAGTCCTGGTGAGATGGGCTGTAAGTACATCTCAGAGAAAGGCCACTGAGCACAAGGCATCAAACATGAGCTGTTGGGGGTCACCAGGGCTTCTGCAGAGGGAAATGCTGCCACACTGACCTGCTCTACCAGCATTAGCATGTACATAAAGAGCCAGTGGAGATACAAATCTCCACTTCAAAAAGCCTTTAGTAGTTTTCCTCAAGAAACAGGTGCATCTGGGCTGATTCCAGAAAAATAAATGTTCATTTACAGATTGAAATGTGGTAAAGTGACAGTAACCAAAACGTAAGGTACAATCACGACTTTTCAGGATGGGGCAGAGTTGGTGATGTAATCTCCCAGGGTTTGGAGAGGAGAAGGAGAGAATGAAGAATAATCAGGTTGGGGGGAAATTAACAAAATGTGCAAAGCCATGAAGGCAGAGGTTAAGCTGGACTCCTATTCACCAACTCTCACAATGCTACAGCTAGAAGTACAGATAAAAGAGGGAAGGATCATTTTACAATAAGAGATAATTCTTTGTAAGACAAGCAGTGAACTTCTGGAACTTGCTGCTGTAGGTGGATGGTAGTTGCTAGAGTGCTGCTATCTCCTTACTAAAGTCAGAGGTGGCAAACTATCTAGAGCAGAGACATTGGAAGAAATAAAGTATTTTATTTTAAATTTCTATAAGGACATAAAATTTAGCTGGTAAATAGTTTACTCTATAGAGAGATATATACATATGTACATATTTTTTTATGTACACACACACTCACACACACATATGTATATTTCCCTCTACATCTTCTGTTAGAGAATTCCCCTGCCCTACCACATAAATATACCAACTCTATAATTGCCTCCCCTTCACAATCTCCTCAAACCAAACACAGGCTATCTTCTGACTAATGAAATCTTGAGATTTGTGTCTGCTTGCAGCAGAAAGCTTATTGACATTTCACAGATTTTTTGTTATATATGGCATTAGGATTTTAAGCTGTGGAGCCTTTCTGGCGAGTCATGGAATGGTTTGATAGTGCCAGCAATCTGACAAATCCGCACCTTCTCAGTTTGGAGTCACATCTAATAATTTCTCTCTGGGAGAATATTTCCAGATATATTGTGGGGGAAAATTACCAGATGTTGTCTGTTTTGGTTGTCTATTTTGCTTCCATGGGAGCAGTAAGAAAGCAAGGAATAATGCATATCATCTTCCCTGGTAGAATTTTAAACTATATTTCAAGGTGTGGGAAGAGCAGGGGAGTGCTTTCTGTGAGCTATTACTGTGAACAGGACAAGTGTCCTTCATGATTGATCAGCCATCAGCCAGAAAATTTTGAATCCCTTTTTAACAATTGTTACTGGTAAATGCTGCTTCCAAGGAAGGCAGGATGCTTACCACCTGTGCTCATGGTGGCATCATTAACTGGTACTCAAGTATCTGTGTCTTACTTTGCTTATGCAGACTGCTTCACCTTTTGCTTCAGAGCTTCCTGGTATTGATGTGCTCTTTAACCCCAGTTGCTTCTGGTCACAATAGTAACTTCTAGTTTTTGTCCTTTCTGTGCTGAGCTAAGAGATGTCTGAATGGTGCTCACCTGCCCCAAGCAGTCCTACATGCTGTCACTCCCTCATCAGGTTCCTCGCTGTGCTCTGCCCAGCATGGCAGCATGGGCCATTTTGAACACTTACCACCCTGCTCTGGCTTCATAGCTGGGTCTGGTTGGGATTCAAGCTCTTTGATTTAATTAGAAAGTTGTGTTTATTTTGGGACCTACTTAATTGACTTAGAAATAGCCCTCATACCCAGACCCTGTCCTACTGTCAGCATAGGTGCCTCCTAATAAATCTCAAGTGCATTTTTGGTCACTGGAGTGCATTTACAATTAATATTGGATAGATTTCATTATGTCATGCTGCTGCTGACGGTGTAGGTACATTAAGAAGAGAGGAAGTGAAACAAGGTGTAGCAAGTCATATAGGATTAGCTGTGTGGGACTTTATGCCATATAGGGAGAAGGTCTACAGCAGAAGCTTGTGTCAAGTATGTTCATCTTTTACAATGCACTTTATGCAGTTTTTGTTGCTGAATGCAGAAGAAATGGTCACTGCAGTCATTTCATTTGGTATTTATGTCTCTCAAAGCACAAATTTGGTTTGGAGTGAAAGGGATAGTTGCAGTAAGTTCTTCCAAGTGATGCAGTTGTCTGGTAACCAAGAGACAGCACCATTCCTTGCTGCTTCACTGCCCTGCAATGTCAGCTGGACCATGTGGCTTCACTTCTCTGAGTATAGTTTCTCCATCTGTAAAATGAGAGCCCTGCAAAGCAATTAAAATCATGAGTGCAGGGACTGATGTAGGAGTTGCATGTTTTATTCTACATTTAAGGTAATAGAGGCAACTGTACTGTAAGACAACCTGTGCATGTAGAAATTATCTGTCATTCACACCTACTTCACCTCTCACAAAGGTATCAAATATTCTATTAACATCATTTTTAATGATTGTCTACACAGGCAAAGATCTGTGTCACATAATTCTTTCTTTGTCAGAATATAGGTCACCGAGCCAATGAAATTGCTATGACTATGAAAAAAAAGAGCAATTTTATCCACTTGGGGTTGGAGGAGATGTCTTTAAAAAACAGCTGGGCTGTATGTGGGAAGATCTTAGTGTCTAATTCTATCTAATAGCCAGAAGGTGGTCTAAAGAAAAATATTGCTTTTTGCATACCTCTTGCACATAACACCATGAAGTTTGCCTTAATCATCCCCTCCAGCAAAAAGATTTAAAGACAGTCTCCTGTCCTAAGAAAGTAGGTATGTCAGAATACCCTGACTTTTTTGTCTGCTTCAGTGGTGGGTTGAGACATGAGTTTCAGCTGACTCCACAAACACCTTGGTGTTGCTACTTTTCATCAAAAAAAAGAAAAAGAATTGCAGCTTTTGATACCTGTTGTCCTTGATGCTAGTGCTGGACACAATGGCCTGTCATGAACAACTGTAAAGAAAGATTTTGTGCTTTATTTTCTTCAACTTTTTGGGGAGATAGGTTTCTTGAATGTTAAAGAAAATTAGAACAAGGATCAAGATTTTTTTTTTTTCTCCCAATGTTTAATTTTACCTCAGCACCTGTGGGACACGAGCTATTTGTGGAGCAGAAATCACAATTCCCAGCCAGCTCTCCCATTCTTTCTACCAAACCTTCCTATTTGTCAGTGTGAAAAATTCAATGTTGAATCTTGTTACAGAAATTTGCAAAAGTGGCTGTGCTCAGGAGAACTTAATGTCCTGCAGTTTCCAAGTTTTTCAGGTTATTCTGACAAGTATAAGCATTTTGTTTACAGCATTCTCCTACTAAATAACACAATAGCTGCTTTAAGAGTTTTGGGGCTTGTGCATTGGTCTGCTTAATACCAAGTTCTGGAGACAGGTTATAATAAGTTGCATTGTGATGCTTTTGCAGTTATGGGCTGTATTGAATCTTTTTTGTACTAGTGCATAAAGACCAGAGAAAATTTCCATTCCTATAGCCAAAGAAACACAAAATTTGCTCTCATTAGTTTTCCTACAGAAATAACATACTGGATATGTAATAGAAAATGAAAGGACGTTTTATGATCTTGTTTCATGTTAAATTAGTTGCAAAAATATTTTAAGAACAGTTACATGGGAGGAAAAAATTCTTTCAACTAATTTCAGTGGAACTCTTACTGATCTGCCCTGGAGAGACTGCTTAGACAAACATAGCTGTGTGAAAGGCTTTCCACAGGTTCCTCATCCTGCAAGCATTGATCTATTGACAGTTCCTGTGTACTGGAAGTTTCTGAATGGGGTCTTGCAGACCCCCATCTTGATCCTCAGAGAAAACAAACACATAACAAAAATCAGATCAGATTTCATCTCCTTTTTTTCGTAAATATGTAGTACCTAGTAGCTTGAAAATTTCCATTTCCTCTTCTTCACATTCCTTTTGTGTCTAAATACTTTTGTCTAACAAGCCACATCTAAACCAAACTGAGTAAAAGCAGAGGATGGAAGGTATGTAACAGATGTGCGCCCTCTGAGAGCATAATGATCTGCACTGGTCAGGTTGCTGCGCACAGTGTAAAGCAGAGGAATGTTCCTCCATCTTGCACCTGGAGCCCAGAGCCGTAGACTTCAGGAGTGTTCTGTCCACTCAGAGAGAGCCTCTGCCCTGGGGGCAAGGCTGACTGCCCTCAGTGAAATCTCTTGTAAGGAAGTAGAGAGAACAAAAGATTATTCCACTGTGCACACAGGTGACAAAAGGAAAGGAGCAACACCAGAAATCCATCCTTTGATGTTCTGGGAGAAAATAATTCTTTGTTTTCTTCTTTTTTAAAGTTTATGGTCATGTTTTATGTCCATTGTCAACACTTCCTTCAGGAAAGGAAAATTAAATTGTAAAATGGAATCGTTTTAGGAAGTGAAGCCCCAGAGGATACACTTTGGAATAGATCCTTTCAAGTAAGTGGGAGTATGCCATTGAAGATGCTGCCCTACACTAAAACCATATCCACACAGCTGGTTGATGTACAGGTCGTTCACAGTGCCTTCTTTCATAGCAGAATTGCATTCTGATGGACCACCAGGAAAAGCAGTGTCCTCTTTTTGAGAATGCTCTGTCCTCAGAAACAGTGGAAGGTTTATGAAAATTACAGTGGATACAACCAAATAATGCATGCACAATAAAGCAGTGATTACAGGTACCAAGGAAAATTAGGTTCTCTATAGCTCATGCCATTCTGTGCGTAAGAAAATAGTTCCAACTGTTGTCCATGACCAAATTGGTTCTGCTGAACGTTTGTCCAACTGGCCGCTGACTTATACCCTAGTATTGTCTTCAGTCTGATGGGGGGCGGGGGGGTGGGGGCAGTGGTGCGATTTCCATAAGTGTGTAATTTATAAAGTGGTGTGGAATCCTTCAGGATGAAAGATGCTATGCAAATGTTACATTCAAGACATTAGTAACATATTTTTCTGTTGCTTCCCCTGTGTGATAAACTAAGGGCAGGGAGTAGGTTTTACATTTCTGGGCCAAGGTGATTTAAAGAAAGGGTGTATGTATTGCTCATAGAACTAAGCTCTCCTTGATGTTGCTGATCATGTGCTAAAGCACCAAGTACTTCCCCTTTCATCTATGTGTCAGATCAAGAAATGTGTTTGGGCATCATGTACAAAGTATGACAGCAGCTAACTCCATCCCCCTGGGATCTCTAGCAGGGGACTAACAGCTTCTCATCTGGCTAGTACAAAAGCTGCCATCAGCTACAGGGCTTTGCAGGAGACACAGTCCTGTTAAAAGGATGCAGCAGTGTGTTCTTCATAGCATGTCCTCTGTCTCCAGCAGCCTGTGTTGCTTGTTAGGACTCCCACAGGGACAGAAACCATGACCAGTAGCTCCTCATCAGAACAGAGCTTGTCCTTCAGGAAGCTTGGCCCTTGAGTTGCGGGAAATATTACCATAAACCTTCCCAAAATGGAAAAAGATTCTGCGTGAAGAAACAACCTCATTTATACTTATGCAGACTTCACTGAGTTTCTAATAAGATCTTACAGCATTTTTAATTATTTTAGCTTTCTGTTGGATACTCTGAGATCTTCTTTTCTGATTTTGGTTTTTTGGTGGTCTCTTTGTTTCAAAAAGAAGTGTATAGGCACATAAGAGAAGTAAAAGCATAGTCATGAAGTTATCTAAACAAGAGGAGTGGTTTCTCTGCTTTTTGTTGTTTAGGGTTCATTTTAACTTCAAAAAAGATTGCCTGGGATTTTAAGTTTGAGGTGGAATTGTTTGTCAACTTTAATTCTCTGCAGTCTGCCTTCCTTATCCCTAGCTGTGTCATTGCTCTGCAGAACATCAAACATTGGAGGGCAATGGTGACCTGTGTTGTTTTAATCTCAGACTAAATGGTTCTTTTGTTTTGTTTTAAAAATGAGCCCTTAACTTCTGTAAGCTCCATTCTTCTCCAGAGCTTTGCAGAAATAAAATACATCAAGACGAAGAAGGCATAGTATGACAAAAGTGGTGGTTTTATTGAAAGAGAGCTTTGTGGTATTTTGCTTTTGAAATGTGTTTAACACAGAGTTTAAGGATTGGCAATTTGTTTAAAGAAATGGGTAAAATATTTAAAACCGCCACTTTATTTAAACTATTGTGCCTCCTTCAGTAAACATTCAGTACATGACTGAACCCTGTATGAACTTGTGCTTGTTGCTGGTTAAATAGATTCTGAGCTTAAATGAAAAGGGGCTGCTATTGAGCACAGGACAAAAAAGTTGCATGTGCATTTTTTTTTTTTTTTTTTAATTTGCCCACACACAAGCTCTTACCCCCCAAAATACTGCGTTCACAGGATCTTTTATTAAAACACCATTTTTTTTTTCTAGGCCTCAAAGTACTAAACTGAAAGCAAGCTGTTAACAGAAATGAGTAATTATTGAAGCTCTAACAGGCAGCTTTCATTGAAGTTGATTACAGCAGCCATATAATCACTTTTACGGATGCTGTAATCACAGTAGCAGGGAATGCTTGACTTGGTTCTTATTGTTTTCACTCAGGGTGGAGGTAGGGGGCCTGCAAGAAACCCGTTTTACCACCTCAGTACAATTTCTGCTGTAAAGGAAATCTACACAGCACTGAATGAGGCAGAGAATCATTCATTCTTTCTTTATTAGCATTTTCCCCTCCCTCACATGAGAGTCTGTTGGAGCCAGGAAATTGCTGTTATTCAATATGCAAGCCAGAGGTTGTAATGACCATTTGTGAGGGTATGACCAACAATTACAGACCTTAATGAATAGGAGTAATCTAGTTGAGACTAAACACTAGTAGCAACTCTGGTGCTGTCTCTGGTTAAATTAAAAGAACAGCAATGCAAAGGAAGTTAACAAGAATTAATTAGTTAGATCAAACTGAAAACCTACTCATTAGTGATGTTATAGGCAAAGTAAAAGCCTATCTTCAGTGCAATTAGGTAGACAAATGAATTGTACAACTGACTGATTCACACCTGCTAACAGCTAAGGGCTATAGCTGATATGTATGGGATCCACTTTTTACAGTTCATGCATACTTGCATAGTTTAATGGATCTTGCATTCCTGAATCAGCCTTTATTCCTTCACCTTGTATTCATGTATTTGATCCAAACATTAGTGTTGCTTAAAGATTCTGACGCAATGTGGCTGCAGCTTTTAGAAATGTCCATGGAATTGTAACGTCTCCTTAATCTGCCCTGCCATACAGAAGGGATCTCAGTTGGCAGACCTTTCTTGTTAATTTTTTAAGAACTGTTTAAGGATTCTTGTTCTTGACAAGCACTTGATTGTGTTGAAAGTGGACAGATCTGTGGAGAAATATCATGTCATCAGTAAAAAGAATAATCCCATGATTGAAGATTTTGACACTTAGGAGAAGAAAACAATTGAGAAACAAAGGAAAAAGTCAAAATCCTTAGAGCTATGGAATAGCTATTAGACACCTGCAGGTCTGACTGTCTTCAGATGTTGTATTTGCAGAAAAGTCTTGGGGATTCATGAAAAGCAACCAGAATGGCAGTCATTAGAGGAACACAAGGAGATTTTTTTCCTCTCCTCAGTTGCATTTTCTTTTTCTGCTCATGACATTAGTCCTAGGCTTATGCCTATGTGGAAACCGAGGTGCAGAACCAAACTGCAGTATCTGACATACTCTCTACTATTCCGGCTGACAATTCATTTGAGATTCAGAGGACACAGTGTTTAATTTGTACATTGTGTTTTTCAGGGGACAAACTAAGAAGCCACACCATGTACTCTGATCCCTCTTTCTGACTGTATTTTTCAGTTCAGGGTTTTATCTTGGAATTTTCTACTTTGTTAATATTTCACAAAGACCCACAAGTCTCCTATGCTCTGTGAGGCTGCCACAATTTCAACTCTGTGTTATGGAGAAACTTGTTTACTTCATTGCCATGCACTCATGTGGACTTAACTATTTTGGCTCTGTTTTGATGCTGAGTTTTGGTCTAAGGTGGTCTTACTTGGGATCAAAACAGCTCAAAAGCAGGGCAGGGAATTGGGAAGTGGGAAGTGCATCTGAACCTTCTTTTTTTTTTTTTTTTAACTATTTAATACACCATAGGTTAGTCTCTTTTATTTATTTTAACTGCCTATCTTAAGGAGAAAACTCCCATAAAGTGAGAATATTTGCACTATAGAATAAATAGCCTCTCTGACTTGGCTAGTTTCAGACTTGTTTCAATTTAAAGGGGGAGGTTTGAATTTAAAGTACATGATTTAAAGATTTTTTTTATTAGATTTTAACAAATGACATCTCTTATTTACACACAAGAGACTGACTCCCTAAAAATCTGCCTGGATATGTAAATCTCCCAGCCAGATATACACATAAAATGGATTTTTTGGACTGAAAACCCAAGTAAATGTACCTATTACAACAGAAAGACCCCTCTGAGTCCTCTAAAAGCTTTTTTTGGTGTATGGCTTCAGTGTATGTTTATAGGCTTTTTTTAAACAAATGGAGCCAAATCCAGGTTTAGTATAATTCTTTATATGTATATATACATATTTGTAACCCTAGCTTTCCTCTAAAATTAGGGGTTGATGCACTTCCCTTATGCTAATGGGAGTTGTATTGAAACAGGTCACTGTTGCTTTCCCAAAGCTGCTGTTTCCACAGCAGGAGCAAAAGCCACCTCCATTAGAAAGAGGCATCTGAAGATGTCTGTGCTGAAATGAAACATTTCCCATCTTTTGACTCTAGGCTCCAGCCCATGAGGGACTGAGACTCGGTGCAGGGCTGGGTCTCTGAGAAAATCTTACCTTCCAGCAGCCTTTCCAGGAAGGGCCCAGGGCATTAAAGGGGTGAAGAGTTACAGGAAGCCAGGCGCTTCCTTCAGTGCCTTCCCTCCCCAAGTCTCATGGGTCCAGCCAAGCCAGCAAGAGGTTCATGCAAAACCCTTCTAAAGTTGCATGAGAGCAACTTTGAACCCTGTGTGTTTCTTATGTTGGGACAAGGCTGTAATAATTTGAAAGTGACCAAATGGATTTTTATCAAGGTTTGCTTTTAATAAAGTTATTTCCTTGCTGACAGACAGGTTTTAACCTTCTGGAAAGAGGGGTTTGCAATAGAAATGTTGACACAACCTCCCTCTAGGGGTGCGGCTGCACTGCTGCAGTGATGGTGTGCGGACAATACAGTAATAGGGCACTGACCCATAACGGACAAGAAGCAAGGCTCCAACTGCATTATAAAGGTCATTCTCCTATTTGTGAAAATGAAGTGTGTTTTTTCACTCTGCTCTCTGAGTTTTCTGTTCTCTCTTCCCACCTCCACCCCAAATCCAAACACTTTATATTTTTAATTCACTGGTGTGTTGAAATTTTTAGTGTTATTTTGAAAAAAACTGCAGGAACTAAACCTGGCTCTTATAATTACCTAATCTATATGCAACACGGGACACCCAAAAAACCCACAAACAACCATCTCACCAAGAAGGAAAGTCATTTTTGCAGTTCCTGTAGGGCCACCAAAGTTAGATAGAGTAGTCTCAAGGTTGCTCTAAACTACACCAGGCTGCAGTGGTGCTGATGGAGCATGCTGCAAGCCAGATGCGAAGAGCAAATGGCTCCGAATTGCCTTTGTCTCCACCTGATCTGTCATCTTCCATAACATGGCTTAGGCCTGAAGCTATGAAAACTGAGTGTAGGAACTTAAAACCATTTGAACTCTATGCACAGCCCCTCCCAGGAAGAATGACCTTTAGTGATTCCCTCACCTTATAACCTTTTTCTTCCGAATATTGAGGAAGGAGCACTACACACAGCAGAGACCAAATGAAGGGGCTGCGTGCTGCAGTCTGCCTGCATGGCACCATCAAGGTGCCTTCCAGTATCTGAGAACAGTAACCACAATAGTTGATGTCATGAGACTGATTAAAACTAACTGCCCTGCCTGTGAGGTAGAACATTAATTGAAAATGTGCAATTTGTACAATAGGCAGTAGTTAATTATCTGCTTCTTTGAACTGCCTGGTGTTTGGGATGGCTCTGCCTATGGGGACCAGAGGAACGAAACAGAGATACAGGCAGTTTGAATGGGTAGTTGATACCATTTAAATGAGTAGGAACTGTTTTTAAAAAAAAAAAAATGTTCCGTTCTTAACATAATTTTAGATCTCATTTATACTAATAGAAGATGAGATGCAACTGCCCTACATAGGGGTTGTTGACACTGTGTTACACAACATGATCCCCTTAATTTATGCTAAACATCAATGTTACAACCTGTTCATTGCTCTATAAACAAATTCTTATTAAGTGATCTAAGGAAAAATCATTTTCACTTAGTGGCAGTGTAGATATTTAGTCAAAGATAAGCATTTCTGACTTAACCCAGTAGAGAGCAGTGGTGTGTATACACGCCTAACACATAATGATAATTTTAACATTTGATACATAGAGCCTTGCTTACATCATTTGGAGCCTTGAGGTATTTTATCCTCTCCTGTTTCATTTTGAGTTTAATACATAGTTTGCAACCACAAGCATATACATACCAGTGCATACAAATTTAGTAAAACACTTTATTTATTGAAATTTGTAACTCAATTCTTCTCTATTTTCTTTTATCAATAATAAATACATGGTTGCTTCTGAGTAAAATGTAAAACATCCAATAAACGTTGTAATCATTAGATTTCAAGGATAAAAGAACAAATATTTGACTTAGACATTTACTTGCTTCCTAATGCTATGATAATTTTTAGTGTATATCTCTCTAACTATATCTACCTACACGATGAGTAGTGTTCATCCATTGTTATCATTGTTAAGATCAGCACACGGTTAATCAATCACAGAAAATTGTTTTATATCGTATGCAAAAGATTATTAATACCCTATTGTGTAAAAGCTTACCTAAGCTGATGTTCTCAAAACTGAAACATTTAATCACATTTGTCATATTTTGAGTTTTTTGCTGAATATACAAGACTGTGTAACACTAATTAAAACAGTGTGCAACAAGGAACACACTGGGAATATGCTGATAAAGAAGACAGATGCACAGAGAGTGACTTCAGTGGAAATGATCTAAGTGATTTTTGGTAAAGGAAGAAACATCAATCCAAAGTGGAACCTCTGTATCGAAGGTTCTCAAAACATCTTAGTAGTTTAAAGTCTGTGTTGGACCCAAAATTGAACAGGAACTACTAATATACATCCAAAACCTCCTGAAATTTTGGCTTATGGCAACAAATTTCACGTGAATCAGCTGGTCTAAGGTGCTCAAATACCACAGTGATAAGTAATGTGTAAGCATGTATGAAACTCAATGAGTCTCATGAAAATTCTATTATGAAGGAAATCTTGAAACGGCAATATATTAGTGCAGTTAAATCTGCAGCTGGACTCTACTCCTGCTTCACCTTCAAACCCAACCTTACAAGAGGACTGTGCCCTGTCAGTCCTGTTGCTTCAGAGTGTGGTCCAGCAGCCCCCTCCCAAGTCCTCAGTGCCTTTGTAGGTCACACTACTCACTGTCTCGTGTTGCTCCTTGCTGTTCAGTTCCCTGGGCTGGGTGGGGCTTGGTACAAAGCCAAGCAGGGTTTGTGTTGCCTGTTGGGGAACCACAATGAGAAAAAAATCCAGGAGTGATTTTTCCAGCTCCATTGTTGAGTTGATGCAAAGGTTTGAGGGTTTATTGGATCCTTGGATGTTTCTTTATTTGTTTTAGTCTACAGCTGGCTTATCTGGGGAGACTTGGTTGCTGGTCTCTGCTCGTTGAGGCGCCCATTCTTTTTGGAGGAGTGCCTCTGAAATACCCATTCCTGGAGGAGCAGGAGGCTGGGACTTGCAGAGGAGTGCCCTGCCAGGGGCTGTGCAACATTCCTGGCTTCATGCAGTGCCTGGCACAAGGTTACCAATGGCAAAGCAGCACCAGTGCTGGGTAGTGAGGTCCTGCCACTCACCCTGTCCCTGGAGAGGCCCTGAAGAGTTGAACTTGCAGCTGGCCGCTGCCTCACGGGGAGTCTTGGGAGGGAAGTGGGGGAGCAGCTGCTAGTAGGGACAGGGGGATGGAGGGAGGCAGCTGTAGAAGTAAGTCACCAAAACCACCTTCCTTGCTCAGATGGCGCAATGGGCCTCAGCCCAGAGCAGACCTCTCCCTCTGAAGTGCTGCCAACCAGCAGCTCAATCACTCACCCTTTGTGCAGTCTGGTTGTGAAATGACATGTGACAGGTCTGGCACAGACATGAGGGGAACTGTGTCCGGGCAGCCACCATTGTCCAGGCAGCCACCATTGCCCTGGCCCCTCAGCTGCTTCTCCCAGGAAGAGGGAGTGCTTAATGTAGAGTCATAGTTGCAGAGCGAATGATGAAGGAAGGAGCATGAGCAGCCAGAAGGCTGGTGCCTTAAGAGTTCATACAGCGGTGGCATTTTCTGTTCAAATACAACCAGCTGTAGGACCTCCGAATGCAGAGCTACTCAGGAATGAGTAATGCCTTCTATTTGTATGGAAAGAGAAACTGTGCCCAAGAAAACACCAATTCTGGAAAAGTTTGGGCACTTACACTGACCTCCAGGTGGTTAAAGTAGCGGCTGAAGTCCTTACTGTATAAGCAGGGTAACATTGAGCAATAAAGGCGAGATTTTATGTTTATGCTCATTATCTTGAGGCTGTCCTGGGAATTTGTGTGCACCTTTGGTGTTCCTATTTTAATGAGAAGGATAAGTGCAAAAATAACACTACAAATTAGTTAAGTACTGGACAAAATGTTTGAGTGGAACTTCACAAAATGAGTATATCAAAAAGATGATTGAGCTATAATGGTACAGTGGATGTCCCAGGACAAAAAGCATTTCTGAGTATTACATTGTATAAGCAAGTAGAGAAGGGCATAACAGACTGGTGGCTTCTGAGACAAAGCATGGCAGTCTGACTACAAGTGAGGCCCACACTTCTAATGAAGAAAGTGGTTAACCACTGGGAGAAGCTGTAGGTTTTTCCAGAGAACATCCTACACCTAGCAAGTACCATTCAAATGCAGTTAGCATTCCATCATGTTCACTTTGATCAGAGGGTCTGGCATCTGCCTCTTTAGAATTTCCCTAGCTGTTGATGGAAAGCAGTGTGACACGGTGGAAGAGCACTGAAATGCGTTAATAAAAGTTCTTGAGAGTTTTGCTAGTCTTAACTCTGTGCAATCCTGGCAGTTAACAGCTCTGAAGGACTAAAAGGACTTGGTTGACTGTAAGGTTTCTGGTTAAAGGACCTTTAATTTCCATAATGACCTTTTGGGGTTTTTTTGCAACTGGCCCTTGCAATTTTATCTGCTTGAAAATAGGAAAATCTTACAGATTATATGGGTGATCATCTGTGGGGTCTGTGGAAAACCTGCTGTGGAGTTACTACCCTGAAAGATGACATTCCTGTTCTTTCTTTTATCAGCAGTTAACATGATTATTCAAATGTTGCATCAAAATTAGAATAAACATTGCCTGGGAAAAGTCATGTAACTTTAGTGTGAGCATGGTTCTCTTTCAGGTTTTGTTATGAGCATTTGACTTTGCAAATATTTTCCAATTCTTTTTACCCTGTGGAACCATCTGTGGGAGGTTTAGTTTGTTTTTTCTTCCCTGTTCTTCTGTTTCAAGTTGACATTTTTGCAACTCTGCTCTGGTGCGGTGTATTATCTCCACTTCTCACTGCTCTGATATATTTTGCTTGGGATAGACATGCATATTTAATAACTTGGAGAAGGATTCTTTCTAGATGCCACAGAATTGGATTATCATCCCATTAGGCATGAGGCCTCATGTAACCAGGGACACTTAACTTTTGACCTTTGTGAGAAAGATCATTTAATTTAACTGCTCTTTGTATACAGCTGAACCAGGTGAATCTGGGAAATTCTCAACTCAGTTTTATGTTTGTTTAACAAATCAGGAAGGGCTTTTAGCTGGAACAGCTGTGATTTTCATCTCTTTTGATACTATCCTAATACATTCTCAAATCCCTGCCTAAGATTTATATCCCGTATATGGGAAGAATTGCAAGGAAATAGATAGATTAGATAGATTGCACTCAACTATATGTTATGCCTAGATGTTTATCAAAGCTTTATAATGACCATATAAACCTAGACGATAGCACAGATTTGGCTATGGCTCAATACTTAAATTTAAAATGAAAATGTCATTTGAAACCCAAATGAAAGAACACATTCAGCTACACTTGAACAGCACACAGCAGGTTTGGGGCATACGTGGGTGGTATGTGAACATTTCAGACCTCTCTATCTGTACATTAAGTGTACAGTGGGCAGTCACAGCCCACTAAGCCCACATAGGTACGGGCAGCATAGGTAGGCACAGACCATTCATCCAGGCTTGTACTTCCTGAAATGTGTCAATAATTGTCCAGTAAAGCCAATAGCTGACAAATTGCCAAATTTTGTAACATCATTTATTTAAATTATTTCTCCAAAGCAGCTAAAGACATGGCTAGGCTATTTGCAAGATACGGATTTCCTTTTGGGGATATCAAGAAGAAAGGGAAGAGACAAAGTGACAAGCAAATTTATTTCTATCATTTTGGTATGTTTATATTTATTTGCAGGCTTGCTGGAAATGCAAAGGGTTTCTCAATGTCTTAAACACAAGCTTGTCTTTAGTAAACAAACTATGTTATTGTGGGCAGCAATATCGTCCAAAATCCTGTATATTAATGTAAACATCTACGTAGGTCTTTGTGGAAGCAGGTGCATTTCTTTGGAGTTTCCTTCAGTTGTTTAAAATGCATTAAATGCATCGTGTATCTCCATGGAAAATATCACATCCCTGAATTATTTACATCTATTTCCTAATGAGGAAATTGGGCATTCTCTTCTAACTACAGGCAGTAGCTTTCTGGTTGCATGCTGTTTCATCCAGTAAAGCATCTAGGTGCATTCTGTCTGGAGTACTTCAGACCTGAACACCAAGTAAATGACAAATTAATATGGCCTGTTGAATTGGTTTTGCTCTGACAAAATGAACAGGAGCCCCTATGACAGATAATTATTCCTCCATTCTGCTTCCATCTTAGAAACTTTTTAAAATGTCCTGCAAGATTTTCAAAAAGGGCTTCCTTATTCATGGATATGCACTTCTTCAGTAATGAACTTCCCTGTGGAGTCTAAATACTTCAAAGTACTTGATTTCAAAGCTGGATCAAGCAGCAGGAATAAAAAAATATAATTAGCAAAAAAAGGAAGTCCATCCATCTTTTTAAAATGCCTTTAAAAATATTTATTTAAAATATTTCAATTGTTTGTTTGTTTGTTTGTTTGTTTTAATATGAATAATCACAATGTGAATTAATTTATCTCTTTTTTGTAGATATTTCACTTTATGGTTACTTCCATTGTTATCCCTTTTCATTCTGACTTTTAAAAACCCAGCAACTAATGGGTAGAGATTTTATTTTCCATTTAGCCTGTAACCTCCAGTTCAAGGTATTAGCAAATGTTTTTCAAATGTTTTCAGGTATGGTGAATTTGACTGAAATTAATCCCTAGAGAATAATTTGTCTGATGGACTAAAAGCTAGTGGCAACATATTGTTTTGTTTCTCAGGTGTGTGAATTTTGTTTAATTGATTTTGTAACTCTTGAAAACTCATATCCAGAGATCTGGGGAGTCATTTGACTTATTTGTAACAAATGAAACTGAACTTCAGTCTTCTGTAACATTATCTCTCATAGAGCCACAGGACATACTATCTTAATAGGTAACACAATAAAAATATAGACTTCTAGCTGCTTCATTTTCTCTGATTCTAAACACAAAGTAAACTTTTGGCCTTGATGCTATATTTGCCTAACCTCCAGCAAACACGTGATATTGCAGGGTCATAGAGAAATACAAATCTAGCTTACAAGGGGCATATGGTGGTCTGTGTGGGTACACGTCACCTCCCTTCAGTTCTCACCAGGACCACCATGGCCTTAATGGGAGAGGAGCTATACAGAAATCTGCCCTCTGTGATGGCAAGAATATAAACAAATACAAGAATCTGCCTCATTTTAGCAGTAGATGTATGAAAAGTCTTAGCTGTGATTGTTTTGTCCAGACTCACACTCTGTACATACACTTGTATTGGGTTCAAAAATTCCAAATGCAGCATAAACATGATAAAACAACCATTAGCTGCTAGGAGTGCCAGCATCGTTTATTCAGAATTTCTGGCTGTCCAGCCTCAGATGACCCAGCATTATCACATTCTGGAATTAGCATCGGTTTTCTCATTTGCCTGTGCTAGATTTGAGTTTTCACATCATGTAGTTTGCACAATAATACTACTTATAGATCTTTCATTTTTCTACAGAAATTAATTGCCTGTACCACAATGATTTATAGTCAGACTGAACGTGATTATTAATTTTCCTGATGATTGTACCAGTGGGTGGCAACAAATCTACTCCTGATAGGACCAGCTTTGAAATGCTGTGAAAACTAAAATGTCCATAAGGTAATAACAACTAATTTTTACCTTAATCAACTAACACTTTAAAAGAATTTAATATAGGGCACTTGTGCCTTCTGGGGAAACTGGTTTGAAACCTACTGTAAGGTGCTGAGTTATTTATGAGAATAATTATACATTTGTTACTTGAGTTTGTACTGGGAAATCAGGCTCTGAAATTAGAACAAAATACCAGTAAAAATGAAGTCAGCATTGTGTATGTTAGAAACTCTAGCACTGAAGTAAATAGTATTTAACACAACAAAGAACAGCAGTTATCAGGAAATCTTTAACAGAGAAAGAACAGTGGTTATTAGGGAATATTAAAGCTTGACAAACTCAGCTCATATTTTCAGGCTTGTTTCTGCTTAGCGATGCCTTTGAGCTAAAGTAAGATCACTGCAGTGTTTCTCTCAGCTCCCTGATGGTGGGGAAGAAGTTGTGCACACAAGCTTTTCCTCTGAACTGGTATCTTTCTGCATGGCATGGGCTGCCTTCCCTTTCCACAATGGTTCTTAGCTTTGCTGAGCTGTAGCGTTGGACACACCTTTAGCCCATCTCCCTGACAGCTGATTTGCTGATGTGCGCTCTGACTTTGCCAAAGTCACTTCACTTTTTGGTCCTGAGTGGCCTTATCTGGGTAGCATGACTTCTTCCCCTGGTTCAGCACTTTGATGTAAGGATGAAAACTGCTGCATAAGAGGCAAGCGGTGACAGGATGGATGACAGAGTTGTGGATTTTGCTTGTAGAAATTCATGCACATTGTGCCCATGGGTTGTTTTTCTCTTCCAGTTTTGGACAAATAATCTGTGCAAAACACCATCCAGCCTGTAGGGGTTTGCAGGGCCTTGCAGTTGGAGTACTGTCTACACAGAACTTGTGTATAATAACTTGTATAATGTTTGAAAATTTACCTGTTGTTCCTTTTACAAAATACAGGCGTACAGAGCTTAGTTGAGCTTTGGCTTCAGCTTCTCTCTGGGAGAGCTTGAAGAAGAATCACAGGGCATATATGACACAGTGTGATCAAATGCCAGAAATATTTTGTTCTTTTTTTTCTTCCCGTGATTAGTGGCATTATGCAGTTATGCAAATAATCTGTTATTTATATCTAGACACATTATGCAGTTATGCAAATATTCCATAAATAATTAATATTTCCCACAATTATTTGGGGGGAAATATTCCCCCAAAGCATGTAACATCAGCTGTTTAATATGCCGTGTGTACAGTACACACTTCTAGTTGTGTCATACCTCAGGTACCCAGCTCAGTGAGGTTCCCAAACTCCAGTGCACAGGCCCGTGGCAGCCTTCAAATTCCAGCAGGGCTGTGACTGATCATATAGAGCAGGCTGTTGAGTACTAGTTTAGCTCCTCATCTGCCTTCTTTCTATCTGCTTTTTGTTGATGTAAGCAATGTCAGAATGCACTGCAATCCTGTTGGTTGCTGAAGAACACCAGGCAAGGGGTGAGCTCAAAGAGAATTATTCTTACTAACTGCTTCTATACACCTTGCTGAACTGCAGTTCAGAGCGCAGCACAGGACTCTTGAGAGCTAAACTGCCCATGCAGAGGAGAGACCTGGGTGCTTTCAGAGCACCTAAGTTACAAGCCTAGGTCTTAGAAGGGTGGAAAACATCCAATACCATTTTCTTCTGCACTAGGCTTATAGGTGCGTCTAGCTGGACTGGGTGACAGGAAGCTCCTGAGTCACCTTTAGTCACACAGTGACTATGGGGACATACATAAAAGGTTTTGTGGGATTTAATTGACTGTATTCTGCCTTAGAAGCTTCTGATATGGATCATTCAGGTGATTGAGTATTTGCTTGATTTTAACTGAACCAAAATGCTGCAGTCAAAGCCCAGAGGAAATCACAGATTAAATGATGAAATGTCTATTTCCTGCATGAAATAAATAAGAGGAGAAAGGGGAAAGGAAGGAGAGGAGAGGAGAGGAGAGGAGAGGAGAGGAGAGGAGAGGAGAGGAGAGGAGAGGAGAGGAGAGGAGAGGAGAGGAGAGGAGAGGAGAGGAGGAGGAGGAGGAGAGGAGAGGAGAGGAGAGGAGAGGAGAGGAGAGGAGAGGAGAGGAGAGGAGAGGAGAGGAGAGGAGAGGAGAGGAGAGGAGAGAGGAGAGGAGAGGAGAGGAGAGGAGAGGAGAGGAGAGGAGAGGAGAGGAGAGGAGAGGAGAGGAGAGGAGAGGAGAGGAGATCCTTACTGATAATTTTGTTTGGGTTTATACTTTTAAAACTATTTCAAAATGGTTACACAATGAAAGAAAATCCCACCATTTCTTTAAAATCCAGTACCTCTCTTTAGAACCTGGAATATATAAGCAAATAACACAGAGAGAAAGCAAGTATGGAAGTAGGAAAAGTATAAGAAGTGATGAGGAATTAGCAATGAGATAAATAAAGAGAACATTAAATAAATAAATAAAGAGAAATGGCACCTAGAAAGGAGTCTGTGTGAGAAAGTGAAGGAAAGAAGAAGAGAAGCAGAACAAAATAAAGGGCCCAGAATAAAAACATAGGTCACGACAAGTCAAGAAGACTGTAGTAAAGGATGGGAAAAGCATGGTCAGCAAAATATAAGAGCAGGAACCAGTGTTTTGAAACAAGGGAATAATTGTGACTGGAAAACACCTGAAGAATGGAACACAATGCCAAAACAGCTGGGGAGCAAGAAACTGAACAACAAAGAGAGTGGAAAATGCAATATATATGTGTTTTATAATGCATAACATTGTGTTTAAATTTAGCATCATTTCGGTGTTCATGAGCGTGCCACTTTTTCATGCATATTAGTATTGCCCAAAGTCCTGTGTTGCCTGTGTCACTCTTTGGCTGTTTTGCCTTTAAAAGCAGAACTGATTTCTTGGCTTAGTTAAAGTCAATGAAAGCTTTACCATTTATGGTAAATTTATGCATCTATCCAACAGTCCTCTTCCTCTTATTCCTCCTCCTTCACCCACTCCTTCATACTTGAGTACTGTAGTAGATGAATAGGCAGCATAAAGAGTCAGACTCAGAGAAGTTTCACATAAAATCCAGCTTCCTGGTGTTCACAAAAGGTTATCTATTCCGACTCTGCCTATCTCCTGCTATCTAATGCAGAGTGAACACTCTGTTTACATTTCTCATATATTTTCCAATCTGCATAAGTCACAGTACGGATTAATAGCCCAACAAAAGTTTGACCTTCCATTCATTTTGTGCTAAGCCCTCTGTCTGAGAGGACACTTTGTATTTAATGGAGCCAAAATTCTTTTCCCATCATTTCTCAGTGAGAAAAGCATAATCTGCATGGAACCCACTTTAGCAGCTGGCTGCCCCTATATCTCATCTATAGATTAAGAACAAAGATCGCATGGACCCGAGTTTGGCCCAGATGCCTCATAAAGTTCTATGGGATACATACAGTTGAGAAAATTTTGACTGATTTCTGAGACAAAGCCACATGCAATTCACTTGTTATGATAAATAAAAATTTAAACAGACAAATCTTCTGACTTAACTTTGAATTTTGGGGTAGATTCAAAACTCAAAGTAGTGCCACTGAAGTATGAAGGGGAATGAAGTCCATGTGACCAGGAGAATGCAGTATTTATTGCATTTTAATTGCACCCTATCCTGACCACAGCTCTGCCACCAGGAGGAGGAGGAGGTAGAGAGTAGACTTTATGCTCTGCTCTGATTCATGCTTCCAAGTTGGTTTCACATAGGCAGGTCAACACTGTTGAGTGCCCCCACACAGACAGGGGCCACTGGTCACTGGGCATGCGAGTCACAGCTTTAGGCTCCCTCAACACCCGTTCTTTGGGGAGGATGCCCATGGCTGCAGCAGCCTGGCTTTACACCCTGTGAAGGAGGTGCCTCTGGGCTTGTTAAACGACGTCCATCAACTCAGGGCCAGGAATGCTGTGAGGAGATGGAGGACACCAAGCACATAGTTCCTGTAGTGTGGGATGCTGACAGCCCAGCCTGAAGCTATCCAGTTGGTTTTTAATTACAACTGTAGTGTTTCTTGCCATGTAAACAATAGCCAATATCTTGAGGAGAAGAGAGTATGAGAAGAAGCAAATTATTGTGCATGGGTGATGGAAAGTTGGAGAATGTTAAGTATAACAGGGACTGCTAAGCACAGCTGCAGGCATTGAAAACAACATGTTCTCTCCTAGTTAGGCTTGTAAAATACAAGGGAGTGGTCTGTATGCACCACTGTGGCAAAAGTCCTAATTTGTTGTAGCCAAACATGCCTCTAATGTCCATCAGAGTCCTTGGGACATTCAAAGCAGACTTGTTTCCTAGTCTGTAAAGCTCAAGACTAAGTGGGGTGGGACAGAAAGCCTTTCCAGATGTTCTGGCAAGATGGTGTCTGGCTCTTCTGGGGAATGGGAAAAGTGCTCAGTCCTCAAGATCTGTCTGTGGTCAAGAAGAAAGGTTCTCCCTAAAGAGGACCAGCTCTTGGCTGCTGGCTGGGCCAGGTGTTGCCTTTCTTGGACCTAACTCATCTGGGCTGAAATGGAGGGATTTCTCTGAAGGTCATGGAAGCTATACCAGTCTTTTACTAAGTGAACCAGGGTTTTCTTAGCTGTGCTTGTAGGCTTGTGCTTTATTATCACTAAGAATTAAATTTTTGACTATTGAAGTTTGTCAGTTTGGTTTTGGTCATTTGTAGTTTGGCTTTTGTTTGGTTTGGCTTTTTATGATCTGGTAGGAAGAGTTAATTGTAACACTGTTGCATTTTGTAATTACTTGAAGAATAAAAGTAATACAAAGTATTTCCTGATTTAGCATCATAGGAGAAAGAAAAAATGTGTTGGGAAAGAGCTGAATTTATCTGGAAGTTCTCTGCTATATTTTGTGCTCATTTCCCTTTTCCTTGTACTCTTTGTTACGGATCTGATTTCTAGAACAGCAAAGATTTCCTTGAAATGAAAATGTTTAAAGGAATCCACTAACCATTGTCCTTGTTAGTTGGAAATGAATGCTTATTGATCAGAAATATTGATCTAGTACTTTAGATTAAAACAATACTTTTGGTAGTGCAGTCAAAAGAGTTTAAAGACTAAAGTAAAAATGTAACTTCCACTGGCTACCAAGTGATCGATCGTAACTGATACCACAGCTGTGGAACATAAGTTTACTGTGACATCTCTTATCTGCACTGAGGAGTTTGCCCTCATTGCTTTGTGCCTTATGTATAAATGATTGATGTCAGCTTTAATATTTTTTAGAAACAACTTTCATTGTCTCCCGTGCATTTGCAGTGCTGAAGATTACTTACATTAAAGAATTTCTCACCCTGAATGTAGTCATTAAAATAAGAACAGTCTTCAATATCTCCAGCCTGTATCTGCTATTACATTCATATAACACAGCCCAGAAATAAACAGCCCTAAATGGATGTAATAGGCCAAATTTTCTCCTCAGTTACACCTTTATGCTCTCAGTCACTTCAACAGAGGTGCATAGGTGTGACCAGTCACTGAATCTCTGTCATATCCCTTCTACCAGATTAAATACTTACTAGTGGAAAAAAAGGTCAGAAACATTATAAACAAATTCTGGAATATGATGAAGATTGGACACAACACTTGTACTGTTACTATTACAGGAAAAGTAAAAAAAACCCACATTATCTGGAAAACATAAGGAGCCTGGGAGCCTGTTGCCTATCAGAATTTATTGGGGACTTGATGCAAAAGTAGACAAATGAGGTTGTTAAGTGGCGCTTTAACTGGAGGCCATAAGAGTTTGTGCAGCTGTGTGTCATGCCTGCCTCTAAAAGGCAATGTGAAATGCTCTGAACTAAAACATCCTTGTGCCTGGCTTTCAAAGCAGCAGTCCTGCGGCTGTTAAGAAAAAATATGTGCCTGCTGGGACTGATAATAGCTGATCATCATCACCTATCCCACTGCAATGCTTCTCAGTACACTTTATTTTTTGAGCAAACAGAGCATGTATATTTTGCTTTTGCGTGAGGCTAGATTGCAAGCAATACTACACTTACATAATAGTGTAGCAATTCTTTTACTGCTAACATTTGTGTCTGCTATCTCACAATCAATGGCCAGTATCAGTATATCTGTATAGAAAAATACAAATACTGAATGAATTAATTCACTTGCTTTTCATTGTAAGTTGAATGTATCTTTCAATACTGATATATCTTGCTAAGACCAGTAATAGAGACAGAGACTCAATGTTTCTCTTTAGACATGACAAATTAAGAGGGAATTGAATTCAGCACATGATGAGAACCTCAGTATTTTCTCTGGAAAGAAAGTGGGTTTGTATGTGAGTCCTGGGACCCAAAGAACCCCAGGGCAAAATTAACTTAAAAATGGAAACTGTTGTTCATCTTCAAACCCCAAACCAATGTATTTATTCTCTGCCTCTGTTCATAAGCAGAAGCCGTTCTCATATATTGCTGTTATTTTTTGACCTTGGCAGCGGCCAAGAGAAGGCCCGCAGAGGGTAGAGCAACAATGCCCAGATCTCTACTAAAGCAAACTGCATTTGGAAAAGTCCTACAGCCTGTGACAGTGGAAGCAACCCTGGGTTTCCAAGTTATAAACAGGAGAAATATTTAACCCACTGAGTTTTATTCTTCACACCAGTCAGTTCTCAATGGAGTTGTATCATCAAGATTCAATATAAAATCATGGAGAAGCAAATTCTTCAGATTTTGCAATATTCGCAAAGAAGATGTGACTTACCAGTAAATACCTGGTAAAGAGTGATCTTCCCAGCCGTTCAGACAGCATTGCTGATTCATATATTCCCCATGTCTTGATTTTCATTTTAAGCCACCATTCCAGGCATTAATGTGTTAATTGTCAGGGTTGTATAAATTTTAGTAAAGCTATATTATTTTTGCATGGCAACTATTAAAAATATTTTCCTCTTAATTTCACAAGGGATGTTGAGACTTTCAGAGTTTTTCCCTCTTGCAGAAGGGAATAATTTAGATTTTCTTCCATCCCTGTCAGAAGTTGAACAGACGAACAAAACAGATTCTTCAGAGACAATTTTACACAGAGTTACATCCATCCAATTCAATTATAAATTAAATTGACTAACGAACCATAGCTCATTATGGGAATCAATTACTCAGAACTGTCTTTGGACCAAAAATGTGGAAAATAAAAAATAATGGTCATACTTCAATATACCAGATTGTCAGTGTTTGAAAGCTCTGTTTTTCTCTAGCTTGGCATAGACCATCGCCAAAAAGAACTGATAATCATTTGTTTTACTGCTTGTAGAGATGTTCCTGCTTTATAAAGACTAGTTAATTCTTGAGTTTGATCCCTTTGGGACTAGAACCTCAGGCTTTTTTGAGACGACAGGCCAACCCTGGAGTAATGTCATCACATGGGGATCTTTCAGATCAACTTATGCAAATGTGTTATTAAAAGAAGCCACATTTTAGCCTCTGGTGCAATCCAAACAATAGTAGTGGAAAATGCTGTGAGGTAGCATTGGAGGCATTTTCTTAATAAAATCATTCTTGTGACATAGTCGTAGTTGGCACACCCCTCTGGAGTGCTTTTAACTGTGTAGTAAAAGGAAATGTAATAAGAGAAATGGATCCTGTTAGTTTAAGAGTGGTGTGAAACGATGATGAAGGATTATTTAAAGTCCCTAAATAAAGCCCTTAGTACAGAGGTACAGAGCATCCAGGATAGCTGTTTAGTATGGCTGATAGTATTATTTGGATAAAATATGCGGGCCTGGGCAGTATCAAGGGCATCCACACAAATGCATGGTGGGTCACGGCACCAGCACACAAGGATAGATCCAGCACTCCTCTGAAGTACCAGGCTGCTGGGAGGCAAGGAGAGCAGAACTCCTTGGAGGCTTTTCCACTTCTTCTGCCATAGTTTCTTGTTGGCTGGTACATGGAGAAATGCAAGTCAAGTAAAATACTCTTTACAGTTCATGTATCAGGCCCCAAATTGCTGAAATCCCTAACAATTAAGCATTTTCCTGATATAAATCGATGTGTATAATTCAGCAGGATTAAACCAAAGTTTTTCACTGGTGTTTAGCTGTTATGAAATTTTGCAAATGAGATAATCCTAATCTCTGTGAAGTATGCTTCATTACTTGGTTATTTAAAAAGCATTTCCAACCAGCATGTAATATCAAATCTTCTTGCATCTTCTCCCTTCCCTCCCCCAGGCAGGGCAGGAGGGCTGCCTCTCTCATTAGGGCTGGTTGTGCTCTCTCAGAAGCAGTTTTCATGAATGGGAGCGGGTGTGACGGAAGGCAGGCTGGAAGTCAGGCAGCCCATCTTACCCTGAGTTTACTTTAGACCAAACAGTTCAAAATGAGGCTTATTTAGGAAGTATATTAGTTAGGTTAATGACCTGTGTCTTCCTTGCCATCATTATTTCTTAAAATCCATCAGAATTTTAAAAGCATCTTTCTAATAAGCACCAAACATTGAATATTATCGAGTTGCAGAAATAATTTCGGGACATATTAGGAATGTGCTCACTAGAATACCAATGTTATCAGATGGCCAAGACTTTTCCCCCCGGTAATTTCTTTTTCCAGCCCTATCCTTTTTGCACTGATCGGCAGAGCTTTAAGCTGAAATGAGATGGGCATTGCAGCCTGACCGTTATTTAGCAAAGTCTGCCACTGGTTTAATTTGAACCAATTAGAAGAACCAATCTTTCTTAGTTCAGAGCTATATTAAAAGATATCACATTCAAAGGCTGGACGTGCAGGCCATTAATTAGGGGTGTCCGGCGAAGCGCTGCCCTCAGCTGTCGCTGGGCCATGGCGGGCGCCCCGGCCCACCTGTTGCAGGCAGAGGAGCTCAGCGGTGGCGGCGGCTTCTGCACGAGGTCTCTGACTGGCCTGTGGGGAATTTGCACTAATTAGAATTAGTTGTCCCTCCGCAGCCCGGCCCCTGACACAAATTGCATTCTGCAGCTTTTTGTTCCACTTGAGTTCACAGACAAAATAGCCCGTGCCATGTTTGAAATGAAGCAAGGCAATATGAAAGGGTTTTATGTAATTGGTTAATATACTTTAGCATTTTAACTACTATTTTGGTGTTAGTTTCTCGAAAGGAAATGTGTTTGCTTTCCTCTTCTTTTTCTTAATAATTATTTATGATCACACCGTGTGTAATTTTAATACAAGCTTGTTCAGGTGTCATTAAATCATTGTTGGGCTTGACTGCATGTGTAAGGAAACAAGTGACCTTTAAAGATGATAGTTTTTAGTGGAAGCCGTGGTAATGGGGAGCTGCAGAAGTACACACTGCACTGGCAAGAAAAAAAAGACCTTTCACACTTACCAAGAGAATAACTTTATTGAATCATATGACCAATAAAGAGAAATTGTTTTTAAAAAATGTGAAAAGGGCAAGTAAAGGAGGTAAAGGGAAGAGTATGTTGATGAAAATGTGGAGACAGGTTGACTGCAAAAGTTGGAAAGTTTCACTCATAAGGCACTGGTGAAAATGAGAAATCCTCCTCATGACAGAGGCTGACTGCATTAGAGCAGATCAGCTGCCTGGTGGCATATCTGGCACCCCAGAGTCAGTGGTGAGACCTCAAGGCACCTGCCAGCAGAGGTGGTGCCTCTCATCAAACACTGGGCCTGATTGAGACTGGAACTGGGAATGGAGTGAAAAGGGTGGCTAAATAGCCCTGCAGGAGTTAAAAGGAAGTGACAAGGACTTCTCCAGAGAGGTAGAAAATCACAAGCACCCTAAAATGCTCTTGACTGTTGCTGGGCGTTGAATCAGGCATCCAGATCTGCCAGCCCTGGGGATGGTAGAACATGCTGGTCAGACTGCCAGGGAGTCTGTATCTTGATATTGTTGGTATTTAGGTTTCGGAAGTGCAGTCAAAGCTTGGAATATTCTCTTTGGTGTCCAGGAAAAAAGGAAGAGTACAGTAAAAATACCAATGAGTTTGCAGAGCTGAAAGAGTTAGAGCAAGTGGAACCCTCATGATTATTGTCTGGTCCAGGCTGCATTCCATATCCCTTGTCTGTACATTGGTATTTTGTGGCTCCTCTATTGGTGGCAATCATGTTTTTTGGATAAAATTGTTAAATGCACAGAAAGGCTTTACAGATGTTGAGGAACTGATGCGCATGAGGATTACTTGTCAGCCCGTTGATGATCTCAAATACTGGGACTTAATGGATTTTCTTTAAACTTCTCTTCATGTGTATTTCCACTTGCAAAAGAATATCCCAAGTCCCAGTGATGACTTTAACTCAAGTAAATCATCAATAGTTTTTGGTATATAAATATATTAAGGTATGGGGTTTTTGATTGCTAGTTGCTGGCCTGATCCTGTTCTAATTAACATCAATGGTAGATTTCTGCTGGTTGTAATGGAAGTAAAGTAACTAAGAAATAGGCCTTTCCCTCTGTCTCTATTAATGATCGATCTCTGAAATGATCATTTTTCTCCAAATTCATTCACTATTTGAATTTCTTTTCCCATCTAGTATTTATTGGCATTACATTCCGCATCCTGTTAATGCATCTAGATTCATTCATTAAGCTCTTGTTAGTTATGATGGTGGTATTTTGCCAACACCATGCATTCAAAACCCATGACTGAGAAACGCTGAAGTTACGAAACTATGCTAAATCACCAGGTTTTGTAGTAAGTGCATTTTGGCTCTTTTTATCTCTTTAGTGATTGTTTACAATGTGTATACAACCAGTATATGCAGTGGGCCTGTATTCTATGATTTTTTCAAACTTCCCCTGTAACAAAGGCCAGAAATATCATTCCTTTTGCTAACAGCTGAACTTGTTATCTTGCCATGTGATTCTAGAAGCTCACCGAGTATTACGAGCCACATTACTTCAGTAAAATTCAGCTGCCTGCTCCTTTTGTGGTAAGTTGTATGTCTCATGCTCTGGTCTTTTTGTTTCTAGCTCTGAAATCAAGACAGTACACCCAGTATAAATAGCTCAGTATATGAACACCACATTCACTTTCATGTGAGTTTGCATAAATTTGAAATCCATCTCCTGTAAGTCCATACTGCACAAACTGGGATGGCACAGTGATGAACTTTCTATTTCATTTTTGAAGATCTGCTCTACTGTAATTTTAAACCAAGGAGAAAAGCTGTTTTTTGAGAAAGAATATATTTCTCTGTTTACTAATCCTTGTCCCATGGATATTACTGTATTGTCAATAAGTAAAAATAGATATGGTGTTTGGAATTTTATGCCACTTCAGCCTGCCACCCCTTTGTAATCTCTTGTCAAGGAGATTAGACTGGAGTAGATGTCTGTGTACTGAGTAAATTACTTTTGCTACAAGCAAACTAGGAGGTTAACTGAATGCTCAGTGTTGGCACCAACTGCTGACCATGTTGGTCATTGCCACTCAGAAAGCACAACTGTGTTACTCCACTACAGCAGTGCTGCCAACTCAGTTAACTTTGTCACTGCCGTTCCTCAAAGGAGATGTATTGGACAAGACCTTTTAGTGGTCCAGGTTTCCTCGCCCATTCTGTCATTTCAAAATATGATCCTGACACCTCAGAAGTTTATTTACAGACAAGAAACAAAGAATTTTACTCTAGAGCAATCAGACTCTGCAAGTGCAGATCACAGAGGCAGTTGGTGAGCGTGCTAGGCTCCGATGCGGATCAGCCCCTTTTATTCCCTACTCCCTCATTTTCCTAGTGGAAGATGCAACCCACAGAAAATACAGGCCCATATTAATGAAAGGAATTTTTCTGTTCGTGCCACATGTCTTTGCTGTTTGATAGACCTTGTCCCAACAAGAGAAGCTCAGTTTTTCTTGGACAATGCACTGTACTAAAAGCTCTATCAGTCCTCCCCAGAGGCTGAGCTCTGCTGGGCCAGAAGAAGAAATTGCAGTGCTGAAGCAGCTGGCTCAAAAAGTATTTTAGTTAAGAATAGAAGTTGCTAAATGAAGCACAGAGCAGATGGTCTGATTCCAGCTTTAAAAGCATATGAAGAGCTCCCACTTGAATACCTGTGTTTTCAGAGATTTCTGGCCACAACCATCTCTTGTTTCTAAGTCACCTATTTGGGATATGGTAAAATTAAAAGCAGTTCTAAATCTCAGAGTGTGACCAGTATATCTGCGCTGCCTCTGTGTATTCTCCCTCTCCTCGTCACATAGTTGAGAGAGAAAGAGGATAATTTTCAATGGGCAAAACAAATTGTAGAATTTCATGGGTCACATTTTAGTCCATTTGTCCCGCATCCATTACCTCTGGGTAGCTACTACCATAAAACATTCATGTTTTCTCTTTTTCCTTCTCCTCCTCTTCTTATTTCCCCCCGTGTTCTTCTTCCCTTTCTTTTTTTCACACATCTTATAATGTCATCTAGACATCCAAAGAAACTTAGACAGGAAAGGAAAGAAAAAAGAATCTTGAATTTGGTCAAATACAGATTTTATTAGCTCCAGTAGTAGCTAATCGGTGTGTGACCTTGGTAGCCTGGTTTTCAAGTAGATGCTCATTTTATAATGAAAAGTTGTCTGTTGCAAAACATACTGCTAAAAGGAGAATAAAATAATTTGTCAAAATTGTATGAATTTGTAATTCATAATAGGCAACAGCAATTTAAGGAAATAGTTTTCCACTACTGACACTGCTGTCAAAATAAATGTGGGGAGGATAATTATAGTAATTAACCAAATAGTTAATTACACTTTGTCATAAGATAAGGTTGTTTGATTCCTGATTAGGAGTAGATCAATAATCAAAAATCTCTCTGTACATATCTGATTATTACTACAAGGCTAAAGTCATGTATCAATTTTCCAAACTGTGCAAAGCAGTGGGAAAATATTACCTCAGCAGCCAGCTGTTCTGCAAGTCACATCCTTGAATGTGCATCTTCACCCCCATAGCTCTGAGGTCTGACATTGTATTCTGCACTGCAGGACTTGGTATACTGCTGCATCTAGGATACTTTTGAGGAGGACCAGGGATGTTAAAAAGCATGAACATTCTTAATGGAACGTAGCACTCTCAGAGAGTGGGAAATTGTAGCAAACCTGGGCAGTTCAGACCTCTGTAATACAGAGGGAAAAACATGCCTGTATGAATGGGTGACTACACATGAGATTCAGATAAGTGTGAGATGATAGGGTATCCACCACACTTTTATAAGTTGTCATGAAAGTTCATCTTCTTTGGGGATTTCTACCCCAGAAGAACATGTATATGTGTGTTTCTTCTTGGCCCTCTGCAATATATGCCTGAAAGAAAGTTTCCAACACTGGGAAAGCACCTCAGGAAAAATTTGCATACACAAAGAAATTTCTTTTTCCAACTTCTATACCACCATTCAGAAATACAGCTCATACCCAGGCAATTGGTGTACTTTCTTATCTTTTGCAGGCCAAAAAGGCTAAAAGTAAAGATGAAAGGGAAATGTTACGATTGTGTTAGGTGACAAGAAGTTGATCTAATCTGGTGCTTTGCAAACTGCCTCCACCCTCTTCTATCAGCCTGTCCTCTGCATTCCACAGTTCCTGACAAGAAGAGGCAGTTAGTCTTTTTCCTTGATTTTATCAATGATCATAAAGAACATGATCTAGCAAATCATGTAATCTTTTGTATTGGAATCAACTCTCTTAGCTGAATAATTCTGCTTTTTCCACATCTCAGTAGAAAATAGATTGGAGAAATACAATTTCTCAAGGGCAAAACGCCGACTTCTGAAAGCGCCGCAGTGACTCTGGGGTCTGGATTACTTTGTAAACAAAAGATATTTATGCTCCTAATACTCTTACATTTGAGACTTTAAATTTCTAAGTCATATGAGTGCTTTTGAAATGGATACTGCCATAAGCCCAATTCTACTGATGCAACCTATACAGACTCTTTACCTGATTAAAAATTGGTTCCAGTAAATCGAATTTTAAACGTGTCATTTCTACATTTGCTGACATTCCTGGGTCCACTACTGGTTGTATGTCACTGGTGTTCCAGGCAACTGCCAGGAAATAGCCTGTAAATTGCACAGGACAGCTGGGAAGAGTGGTGACCCTCACCATTCCTCACTCTGCCTGAGCCCAGCTGATGCTGGAGTGTGATTGCAGCACAACCAGTAGCCAATGTATGGCATGCTGAACCTCAGGAGGGCAAAAGAATATTCACACAGTCTGTGCAAAGCACCTCAGCTATGTGGTACAGTACAAGGAGTGATAGGTTCACTACAGTTTTGATGGAGAAGGAGGCAATTATTCCTCTTGTCCCATCTTTAGGCATATCCCATCCTCAGTGCATTCTGCTTCCTCAAAGCACAGTTCTCTCAGAGGCCATGATCTTGAGTGTGATTTGATCTGAGGCTTCAACCAAGTCACCGAACCAGCAGGCAGCTGTCAAAAGGAGTGTTTCCTCCCACCTGCCTCCCGTGGGTGCTGCAGCTCCCGTGGCCGCACAGCTGAGACACACATCCTGCTGGAAACCAGCACACGAACTCCTGCTCCTGCTGGAAACCAGTGCAGCCCAAAGGAAAGATTTCACTCCAGCCAGGTCAGCTCCCTGATCAGGCCAAAGCATGGGAAGGCAAACACTCAGGCCAGCATCACCGAGACAGGGAGGAGGGGACATGCAGCCAGGATCTCGGGGGAGGACAGGACTGCCTCCATTTTTACTGTTGCTGGTCTCTCCCCAGCCAAGCTGCATTCTCTTTTAACACCCCAAGGGCTGATAATGTATTTTCATACTTTCCCAAACTTGAATTTTTGGGAAAAGCCACCGTCAACAAAAGGTTTTTCTAATTCAATGCAGACTGAGCATGTAGATAAAGAAACACTGTGGATGGAAACAGATATTGGGGATAAGAGGAACAAAAAATATGTTTACATGGGCAAGATGTATGTGTGCCTGGATAGTTCCAAGTCAATTAAAATGCTTTCTTTTGAAATAAGTAGCAGAAACATTGAATCAAGTGTGAAGTTTGACACTGACTTCAGTGGGGGATGCATCTCAGCAACTGATCCTGTAGAACAATAGGTAGTAGTCAAAGTTGAGATTCTTTTAATGCAGTTCTGCAGCCACAGAATTTACCACATAATCCACCAACTCCTATAAAATGACAGGATAAGCAGGCTTTTATTTTCATTAAGTAAAATTTAGTTTGTGATCTGCCTGATTTTCACAGATAGACTTCAAAACCAAAAAACTTTTCTAAATAAGTAAACCGTGTACAAGAACAGCACACATTTGTGGAGTGTTAATCCTGAAGTCTAATAATGGCAATGCAGAGCCATTCAGTGGGGACTATAGTTTGGCAGTATGCTTAGCCTTCATTATCAGAGATTTTCAGCTGTTGATATCAGGGTGAGAAGACAAAGGGTGACAGATGCTTGTTGTGAGAGTTTGCTGGTTTTCAGATGCCCTCCGTTGTTCCTGACATCAAGGAAGGAGGTTGTGTCCATTCTCCATTCTAGAACTCTCAACTGTTTCTCATGCTGTACTGAGTTTCTAAAAACCCATTATACTCCCATCAAGATTTCCCTGGCTTGTCCAATATAGGTATGATAAACTGAAAAGGTTTAAAAAAAATAAAAAATGACATGTTTCTAACCAGGGATATGATGTGTTCATCCCAAAGCAGAACCTCACAAAGCAGGGATTCTGCTACTGCCTTTAGGCCCAGCAGAGCATAGGGGGCCTTACTAACAGCACTGTGATGCTATTGCAGCATGCAGCAGGGCTTAAATGGTAAACAGAGAACAAGGAGAACTTCCTTTCCCCTTCTGTCCTCTCCCCAGATGTACGGTGTTAGGTTACTTAATTAATTTTAACAAGGGAATGACATTCCCCCTCCATTTGTGCCTTGTCTTGAAAGGATGCAATGTACAAATATCAGTTTCAGCACATGATCCCCCACCAAAAAGAATGCTGGGCCAGATCCTGCCAAAATGAGTAGCAAAATAACTTCTCAGAAAAAACCCTGGGATTGGTCTTTGGAAAAAAATAACACATTTCCTGAGAACTCTAATTAATCTACAAGGTACTCAATGTCTGCAAAGTTGTTCTTAGAAACTGAGATCTGGGCACCTTTGCTTGGAAGTGCTATTTATATCTTTGTATGCCTCTGCATGCAATAAAAGCCAGCATAAAATCATATAATTAGAGCAGCTTCTAATTGGAATGACAGGAATTAGGAGACGTGGATAACAGCCAAAGTAAAAACACATAGGGATAAAAGCAAAGTGTTCTGTAGAACACCACAGAAAGAATGCAAGTGTTGGAGTAAACTCTTGTGCTGAAGTGGCTGCTTAAAACAGACGACTAAACAAAGGACAATTGAGGTGGGTAAATGAAAGGAGACCTTGCAAGCGACAACGTACCAAAATAAAAAATCCTCTTCAAACTGTACTGCCTTTCAGGGAGGGTGAGGGGGCTGATAAGTTTATTTACACTTTTAAAAAGCACTGCCAATCCCAATTTATCAGTTACTGTCTTGTGACAATTTATTCAGTGTTCACTGTTAGAAGCTAGAAGTTACATAGGAAGCATGATTGGTGATAGCTTCTCTATTTCAATATGGTATAATAGAGATAACAGAGTGCCCAAAAGCTCTACAGCCGCCTTTTTGTCTGCTTTGTCTCTTTTCATTACTCTATCAGAATCTTCATTTAATATAATCCAAAAAAGCAAGGTAATTGCTTCACTTATCAGTTATCATCGCACTCGCATACTTATCATGTCAAAATTATTTATGTGGATGGCCAGGTTGATCTTGCTGCATTTAGAAGCTTAAAATTTGAATAACTGTTCCGCCAGTTAGGTTATCAAAATTGCAGCATAAACAATGAGTTACTTCATTCTGTACCTTCGAGGGAGAATAGGAAGCATCTCATTGCAGGACTCGTTTACCCGTGGCTGAACACTGCTCCAGGGAGACTTAGAGCAATTCTATAGCCTGGCACTCTGAGTGCTGGGGACAGGCTTCATTTGCTAGATGAACAGTAAATAAAAATGGCATGATATAAATAGAGACAATAGAGAGAGACATAAAGGGGCATTGTCAAGGTTGTCATAGGTCCCAAATTAAAATAGTAATTTACAGGCCTGTGCAATGCTTTCTTAGTTTGTCCCTTCTGTTTGAAACATGTTTCATAGCTCTTTTTCTATATCATTTTTATTTCCTTATGATTTTGGTAGATGGTAACTCACCTGTTTGAAAACCCCAGAGGCTGAAATAAAACAAAGCATGCAAGATCGAAAGTCATTTTAACAACTTTTTTTTAATGTAAAAGAAATTTCCTTCAGCCAAGCTCTTGAACACCTCCACAAAGGGTAACAGAGAAAAGCCAAGCTCAAACAGATACAAATAAAACAAAAAGAAATACGCAAACATTTTTTTCCAGCACAGGTGGGGAATTCACAGCATAGATGTCTTTTCATCAAACTACTCCAATAGCCAGGAACCTTCTAACCTTCTCATGATAACCCCTCACAGGCACCTTGCACACCACTGGACATTTTTACATGATGACTTTGCTGAATTTTTTTTTTTATTCTAAGCGGACAAATTGTTATTCATCATTTGTTATTCTCCTAATAATGAGCATTCCAGAGGTTTTGCAAAGCTCTTTGGTGAGTGAGCAGAATAAATCCCAAGTGAGCAAGGACACCAGTAACTCACCTTGGAGATTGCAAATTGGCCCATCACTTGACATTCAAATGAAAGAGGTCCTTAGCAATCCACAACGTGCAGAGTACTACCTGTCTAAAAATTAATTTGCATCTATATACTAAAGAAGTGAGGAAGGGTTTAACATGAGTTTATAAATCCTTTGCATACAGAGAATGGCCAAGTCCAATGAGTTTTTAATTATTAAATTAAAATTATTATTAAGCTGTGTGTTCCCAGGCTGATTTTGGTGCCTTGCTTCTTACGCAGCAGCCATGGTGGCAGGTTGTGCTACTGACAATGACCAGCCATGGAACAGCGAGGAGCGAGGGACAAACAGCTTCTAGCCTTGCGTCGAGCCTTGAATCACATTCCACTGGCCTCTCAGTCACTGCTTGGGCATTTCTATTCTAGACACTCTGTTTTCATATCCCTCAGTTTTTAGGAAACTGGTTGGACCTGTCAAGAATCCACGGGTGTCCCAACACTTGACAAAGTTCCTGACTCGCAGACAGAAAAGACAAATACATCTCTTTGCTGACATTTTTTGGCTGGATGTGAAACAGTTCTCTGTCATGACTTCCTTTAGCAATAATTACTACAGCCTCTGAGACTTAGTAAATCTTGGGTAAAAGTCACAGCAGAGAAAAGGGCAGTTTGAAATACAAATTCTAATTTCTCAATATGTTGCAATACCAAAATTATGTGGGCTAAACAGAGATCCTGTGCCTAGGTCAGCATTCGGAATACTTTTATAGCTTGAATTTCAGGGCCTCAGTGATGTTTTGATCCAGCTATTTTGTGATTTTGGACTTCTGTGCATTTTATCTACCATATACCTTTACAGCAGGCTTCACATTCAACACTTATCTCGTGTATTGATTACTCATGAAATTAATGGCCAACAGCACAGAGTAATGTTTGTGACTTTTTCCCAGTCTTTGTTCTGTGGGGGGCTCTAAAATACATTTTATAAGTGTATCTAGGCAGTCACTTTCCATATCATGTTATGGGGTTTGTATTTACAATGTATTTGATTCAAACATCATAACTCTTTCCAGGACAAAGGCTTGTAACATTGCAGATGCAGGGAACAGAGAGGTCAACAGTTGAGAGCTGGTGGTTGGAGACACACAATCATAATATTCCCCAAGTTATTACAAAAATATTTAACTGAACAATGATGGAGGAAACTAAAAGAAACTAGTAAACATTAAAAGTAAACATAATTGTTGCAAATTTAATTAAATTCTCTGCTGTCTTTGATGTGATGGCTGATCTGTAAGTATTTCAATTTCTTTGTTTTAATATCAGCATTTCTTTAGTCTAAACCTTTTTGAGACAGTAGCATTTTATCTCAATTATTGCTTTTTCTCCATCAGTCTTTAAATGTAATCTCATTTGCCTTTATGGATACTGTAACCCTTTTGAACAGCTTTTAACCTTTTTAAAAATCGCCTTGACCTTAGGATGCCCAAAGTTTTTTCTTCTCCCTTCCCTGATTTTTTAAAGCAATATTGAATAATAGAAATTGGACAGCTGAATGGTTTTCTATCCGGAGACTTGCATGTATAGTATCTTAGGGTGCTAGAACAGAATTTTTGTTTGAATAATATTAATAATAATAATAAAAAATTTAAGATACCTCTATTTAGCTTTCTGATAGTAAAGAACCTTCAGCTTTGACCCCCATTTCAGTGACAGCATTGTAGCCTGTACTGCCACAATATTAGCTTTATCTTTTCAAAGGGACAAAAAGCTTTCTTTGTACAGTAGCACATTAGCTTCAAAGAGCACTTACCTCAAGAGTCCAGCTCATCCTTCTGGTAAATTTAAGAAATACTCAGCTTAAGATTGTCTGTTTCAATCACAGATAATATAGATAACTTTGTGTCTAAATGTCGCAAAGCAAGCTTTATGTCTGCTTTGTCTTTTCTCCCCACCCTTTCAGTTTTATTTTCTCATTTATTATCTAACAAAGATGCAGGCTAATGGAAGAATGATACATGAATACAAGTAACCCTCCTGGAATCTGATTGTAAATGTATAAGTTGCTATTCACCACAATTTGGTATCTCTGTGTGTCTTAGATCGTGGGGGCGGGGGAGGGGTTGGGGGATGGATATCTTCACGTGCAGTTCAACACCTACAGAGTCAAAGGTGCGCTCTTTGCATCGCCAGCCTGGCTGAGTAAATTCAGTGCTGCACTGCCATAGATGTGTCCCTACATCTGCCTGCCCTGTGTCAGCTGGTGTTTCCTTTGCTGCCTTACGTGTGACACGGGTATACAGGCTTTCTGAACCAGCTGGAAGTGTGCACACCCAGCAGTAACACCCCAAAGGCTTTTCCCCAATGAAACCTGCCAGTCTGTGGTACGTGTGCCAGCTCAAAAGCCTAAGGGCTTTATGGTACTCTCCCCTGAGCCATCATCACAACAAGCATCCTTTGTCTCTTCCCTTCCTGCATACACCCACGGTCTGAGCATCAGCGCTCAGAAACTTGCTTTCCACTGTGATTACAATTACCTATCCCAAGCAGCGATGCTTAAAATTGAACTTAAGTGCTTAAAGTTGTTCATGAGAGCAAAAGGCTATACCTGTGAGCACCCTAATGTGTTAAACAACCATGCCAAGCAGCATTATATGTATCATGGAGCAGCTGCTTAAAAATACCATTTGCCAAAAGAGGTTGTTTTTCTATTTCAAGTTCTTCTACTTGTAGTTTTAAGGGAAAACAGTGAGTTTAGGAAGTTGATGATAGGTTCAACTACACTCCCTAGACTCAGACAGGAGCATTATTACCCAAAAAAGAGTATGTTTAGCGAAGGCAGGGGAAAGCTGCTTGCAGTGATCTTTCCCTGGATGAACACATATAGACATGTGTACACCTGAGAATTTACATGGAAATGTCTTTATGCTATTTTGCTTGACTTATGATTGTCTTGCGTGATATATATTTTGAGAGCAGTACATTGCAAAAGTAAACTGAAAAAGGGGATATTTATTCTTTGGATTTAAAATTAATTTCCTGTGTTTTTCTGGGTTTTTATCCTATCTGAGTTGTAACCTCGTGAGTTCCGTACAGTGAGACCAGTATCAGATGAAATATAAATGTAATGGTTTCTATAAATGTTAACCCACTGCAATACTCCATCCTAGAACTAAAGATCTGGCAACTGTTTTAGGTTAAGGTACTGCTCCTCTCCATGTTAGGTAATCCAATGTCATTTAAGTAAAATAAATTGGAACTACTCAAGGAATAAAAAGAGGTGAAAGTGCAGAATCTGGTTTGGATAAAAGTTTAATTCTTCAGTTCCAAGTGACACAGCCCTTACAGGAAGCAGAGCAAACTCAGACAGGAGTGGCCAAGTAATGAAGATGGATGCATCTTGTTATCAGCAAGCCATTTACTAGGGCTTGATGTAACCTTAAACTTTGCAGATAGCTCAATGGCACTTGCCAGTAAGCCTCTAATTAATGAATAGCAGGCCCAAAATTAACAATGTGAATTTACAGATTAATTCTGGGCACTCATTAAACGATGTTCAAATATCAAGCAGTAACTGTTAGGTTTATTCCTTCTGGATTATTGTAGACAGTGTTTGTTTGCTGGGAGTTTTCACAGGAGGTTTTGTGTGCTCAATTGCTGTGAGCCCAGGTGCACTTCAGGAAAGGGTATAGTTCACCCGAGGAGGGCAAGACAGAGTAGCTGTAAAGCAGGCATTGTAACACCTGTGCAGCAATTTAAGGAGGATTAGAATATCCTCTATTCACCATTAACTGCAGTGAGGAAAAGGGCTTGATTGCTCAGAGCAGTTCTCAAACCTCAATTTTGTGTTACCCTCCTTTGCAGTATCCATTGCTCTGGAAGTGGTCCTGCACACAGTGTCCCAGCTCCTTGATCAAGCAGACAGCTAAGGAGTTCAGAATGAACCCTGCATCTTAACATGTTTATGCCAGTCAGATGGCACTTCAGAACAGTAATACACCAAATGATTTAGGAGGTCCTACTGTAAATGTTGTGCCTTAGAAGAAACAACAGTGCAGCTTTAAGAAATGCATCAGACCATGTTTCCACACCTGCCAAGTCATATCTGTATCAAATCAGAAGAAGTTGAAATCACCTTCTGTGCTGAACTATAATGCAAGTGACAGAGAACGAACTTTTCAGAAATATTGGTATAAACTGCAATCGAGGTTAAACAGGCAGAGCTGGTTTAAGCAAATTCAGAATTGAAATTCAGTGAAAGACAGACTGGTCTCTGTAAGTGGGAAGGTAACTGTAATTTTCTGGGAACATATCCTTTCAGACCACTAACATCGGTATTCCGCAGCATGAGGTTTTCTGCATTATGAGTATTCTCATTAATGTGCCATCCAGCTACTACCAAATGATAAGTGCAGGGATATTATCTATTAAAAAAAATAAAGGGGAATAGAGAATAAATGATACTTTTCTGAAAGACATCCTGCAAATCATCTTATTCTAGAGCTGTTCTCCATGTCAGAGGAGTTTTAATGCAATACAAGTCTGCTGGGATGTAAAATTACTAATGTGATTGGCATTCCTGTTGCATGACATACAGAAGAGAAACATCCGCTCTGAGCAGAGCTCACTTTCAACTGTGTCTGCAAACATTTGGGGTTTTTGCACAGGCTGTGTAAGCAGGATCCCATGCACATTCCACATAATCCAGTGCCATGCATCCAGTTCCATTTATGGGCAAAATGAAACACAGGCTCTTCTTTCTACAGATCATTCCCACATCAGCCTTTTCAAAGTTTAATGTGGACAAATTTAGGAAAAGGGCACTCCCATAGCTCCATGCAAACCATTCAAAGTTTTGCAGGTTTAAAATTTACCCATTAAAAAAAAAAAAAAAGGCACAATCTTTTTCTTAATAAAAGATTATTCTGTAGAAAAGGTAAGTTGGCTGGGATTTTGTAACTGGGCCTGGATTTTCCTTTGTGTTTTGTTGATAGAAGATGGGAAAAGCAACTGTCTCATGCAGCTTTCCCAGCTTCTTTTTTGCTGCAAAGAACGAAATGCATATTCTTCTGTATAGGTGATGCTGTTATATGAGAGTTGCTTTCTTTTTTATTTGAACAAAAAACTTAATTTGAATGAGAAAACTATATTATCTCTCATGAAGAGAAAGCTCTTTCTCCCTCTTTTTTTTTTGTCACTTCCGTATAGAATTATCTCTGAAGCTTTCCCGAGCATCCTCTCTCTCTCTCTGCAACTATTTTGAAAAAAGGAATCCATAAATCAGCAACAAGTATGCTTAGTTACCAGTAGATAAGGTGACAGACAGCAACTATAGGAGCATTCCAGAGCTGTGAAATTCCAGAAAAATGCAGTAAAATATATTTAATAGGATAGATCTTTTTTTGGTCATTACTGATTATTAATAACAGTATGAGCATCTTGTGGTCTGAATGTAGTTTGAAAGAAAGGTGTAAATTCACAGTAAAAATGTTAGTACATGTTTTTTAGAATTCTGAATATTCACCTCTCTTATTTCTCCCATACGTGCACCACAGTGTTGGTTGGCAGCATTTGAATTAGGGTTTTATATTTCTAGAACTGTCCTTACTCCCCTTTTCCAGTCGCAGGAGCCAAGAACTGCAACAGGCTTTGTAGAGGCACACATTAATTTCAGTATAGTCCTGCAAGCTACATTCCTTTCCAAACATGTTTTAACCTGACATCATGTTCTTCCTCAAACTTCTCACAAATGAAGATGTGATTCATATAAACTTCCACTCTCCCCAAGCTTTGCCAGCTCTTCATTTTCTTTTGGCAGACTTTGTGGGCACTTCTGATTCTAGACAGGAATGACAAACTCAGCACCTTCCATGTGCTGTACCAGAGGCAGCGTGGTACAGAGGGCTGCAGACCATGCAAATCCTCATTCCAAGCAGAATGTATGCCTCAGAAATCTTGCCATAGGTTGTTTCATGAACAGCAATTGCTCTGTGCAGTAGGGGTGGTGCATCATGGACCAGTAGATGAAATGGGGGTGGGTTTTATTCTGGCCATCAACTGCCTCACACTGCCTGCTGCCACAATTCCCCCATGAGACAAATGGAGGGACCCTGTTCTTTGCCTAGTTTTGTTGAAAAAGCATATTGGTTGATTTTGATAATGGATTTATATTCCTTAATGCAATGAGCTATATGAGCTATGTTTTCTACTTGAAAGAACAGTTATTACTACACCTGCCACTTTCCTTAGTAAAGATGAAGGAGTTTAAAGTTATTGTCAGATTTATTCCTTGTGCTTCTTAATGAGCCAGACTGTGCCATACTTTTTGTTTCAGAGCCTGGTGAGCAGGCTTTCCCCATGGGATTAATGCATGATTTTCTGTTGCTTTCCCTTTGAGCTGTCACACGTCTCTAAGAAAAAGCTGTCAGGTCTCCCCAAAAAAAGTATTTATGCCTTAGAATTATAGACTCATTAAGTCTGGAAAAGACCTCTGAGATCATTGAGTCCAGCCATTAACCCAGCACCACCATGTTCACCACCAAACCACATCTCAAGTGCCACATCCACATGCCTTTTGAACACTTCCAGAGATGGTGATTCCACCACTTCCCTGGAAATCCCATTGCAGTGCCTGACCACCCGTTCAGTAGAAAAATAATTCCTGATTTCCAACCTAAACTTTCCCTGGTACAACTTGAGGACATATCCTCTGGTCCTGTCACTTATTACCTGGCAGAGGAGACTGACCCCCATCTCACTACAGCCACCTTGCAGGCAGTAATAAAGAACAATATTTTGGGCCTCCTTTTTCCAGGCTAAACAACCCAGACTTCCTCAAGCACTCATATGAATCTCTCTCCAGACCCTTCCCCAGCCCCACTGTCCTTCTCTGGGCTCACTCCAGCCCCTCAATGTCTTTCCTGAACTGAGGGCCCAGAACTGGACACAGCCCCCGAGGTGTGGCCTCACCTGGCTGAGCACAGGGGGACAATCCCTGCCCTGCTCCTGCTGGCCACACCACTGCTGAGACAGGAGGCCACTGGCCTTCTTGGCCACCTGGCTCATGTTCAGATGGGCTGTTATGACTCAGGTGCAAGACCCAGAGCTTTGCCTTTTGAACCTCATACAGTTGGCCTATATAAATGCCATATACATGCCACATATAAATGCCACTAAACAAGATACAAAACACAGCCCTAAAGTCAGGTGGAGATAGTAAGTGAGGTGCAGCTAGTGAACATCTCTGTGAGACTATTTTGGTCCCAAAGTCATAGTGAAGAGCTACCCAAAGGCCTAAAAGCTGCTTTATATTCTTTCAAGTATAAAGACCTCAATAAATTATGTACAAAACAAGCCAAAGAAATAATGGAATCCAGAAAATATCCTAGAGATATCCTAAAGCTCTATAAGAATAGGATCACAGAATGAACTGAGGCAGAAAAAGAGAGAAGAAATCAACTAAAATAGAAAAGAAGACAAAGAAAAGTGAAAGGGCTGAACACCTTACAAAAGCTCTTCTGCCCTTGGAAGCAGTATATAATTTACCATGGGACAACTATATTTTCCATTTATCATAAAACCAGTATGAGATACCATGCAGACCATCCATGAGTCTTTCTAAGGGTGAAACAGAGAGTGTAAATTGTCTCCAAGAGTCTAGGGAGAGGCACCATGGCTCTCACAATGCAGCTGGCAGTCCCCTAGCAGCAGAACCACCCCCACGAACAATTTGCAGGTTGTGCTTAGTCCTCTTTAATTCACTTAAACAATGGAGTTCAAATGCACGTAGCAAGGAGTCATTTCAGGTCCAGGTTAGCTGCTCTGTAGATATCCGCTGTTGGCAATCTGGGCAGAAATTACAATGTTTCCAACAATCCACTAAAGTATGTGAAGTGTGTAAATTAAGATGTTTAAAATACCAGAAGTCTAAAGATGTAAAAGGCATTGTCTTGTGAAGTGTTACCTGATTACATCAGCTGAGGGTACAACCTAACCTGGTTTTTGTAATATTGCAGTTAACAGTGATTCTTGGAAGCTTCATTATGTATGGGGTTTTTTTTTTCCTTCTCTGTGTTACTATAAAACTGTTTCTGTATGCTAGGCTCCAGCCAACTGCACTTCTTTTAAAACATATATAAAACATTAAAAAGGAGAATGTTGTCCCAAGGGAATGGTGGCAGGACAAAAAGGCCTCACCTCTCTGATTATTTCCTAAAGTAAGTCAGTTTTAAGCTACTGTAGTGGTCAAAATACAGCCAAGATCAGTAGTGAGATTACAACTGGGCTCTGACTAATCTGTTAGTTTGTTTCAGAGAGCATAGCACGTCTCTGGGCTGATCACTTTGCCTTTTGTCTTTCTGCCATTTACATTTATTTAGCCAAATCACTTCTAAGAAATGTTAATCCAGCACATTATCTGATTGCTCAACCCTTACTGGCCACTAACTCAGGTACAATCAGTTTCATTGGCAGATTGGGTAAAACCCTACATGTGTGTCTTATTTGGTAATGTGCTCTTCAGGAATTGTGATTAGTACGGATGTTGCTTCCTAATTTGTAAGAGCACCATGTCAACAAATTTGCTTAAAATATAAAGTGTTCATATATTTATACTGCATGTTTTATGTTACACCCAGTGGGTGAGGCCAAACCATGCCAATTGCCTACCTTTGGCCCACTAGTCAGTATAAAAGACAATAATAATTTTGCTCAAAATCTCAGTATTTTTTTTAATTGATAGCCAAAGATCAAATAACAGCCTCCAGATACAAAAGTTGAAATGGGGAATGTGTGACGTCATTAGGCTCTGCTAGACCCCCCTGCAGGGCACACTGGGCTCTATCCCACACTGAGTGCAGCTTTAGTTCTGTTCTTTTTTTGGAGACAGAAGCAGCACAAGCACTGGGGGAAGTCTTCTTATGCCTAAACGTTTTCACCTAACCTAACTAATCAGTCAAGCTGTTATCAGCTGCATATGTATCTAATGTATTGCATGACATCTTATTCATTTCTATCCTGATTAGATCTCTAGCATGGGGAGGAATGTTTTAAATGTAAGATGAAGATTGTCACCCATCTTTATTCTGGTAAGCACCTAAAATCCCACAGCTGGATACTGCAAAAGCCCTAATAATATTTTCTTTAATATTGTCTGCATATTGAGTGTATTCATAAGCTTAAGGCCTTTTATTCAGACCTTTTTTCAGGACTTAGGGCTATGGAAATGGTTTTACTCAGAGTTGGAATCCACAGTGGAGGCTGCTGGGAGCCACCTCTGGAACCAAAGCTGAGGGCAGCAGGGCAGCACAGTTTAGCCACAGCAGTCACATATGTACTTTCAGAGCTGGCAAGCCCTGCCCAGGCACAGGTTCTTTGATGTGTGGCACAGAGTGAGTTTCTAATATTCATGCCTTCAAATAGGGCCAAAATTTGCCTAACACTAATCGCTCATCAGTCTGTTTAACAATTCACATGGAGTTTAAAAGACAGTTCCCAGCTTAATTTCTTTTGCTCAGACGAATAGTTCCATTGTTCTTAAAAAGAGAATTGTCTTTCATCACAGGTAAACCACAAAATGTTTTTCTGTGTAGTAGAACTGAAAAGTGGTTTTCAGATACAATTGGCATTTGTGTGCTCAGTGCTGGAGGTGGCCATGTTGCTGAAAAATGATGTTGCCTGTGATGCCAACCATATGACAATTAACTCAGCAGAGGAGAGTGTGTGAATCCATTTCCAACCTCTTTTAATAATAGGGTAACAACCAAAATGCTTTCTCCAGTGGTTAAACCAATATTAAATTCGCCTAGAAACTTGTTTACGGGCTTTTCCACTGGATTTGTCTATTGCCAATGCCATAAAGGACATCAATTTTCAGTAAGACAACCGCCTGCAGCACTGGGATTGGAAACACCAATTGTAATTAAAACTTTTTTTTAAGCAAATGCTTTTTGCAGTTTAATTATGGCAAGAAACACTACTTGTTTTGTGAACTTACAGACTTTTGAACTCAGCAAAACTCCGAGTTTGGCATTCAGCAGCAAAAGTCCTGTCCTTGCTCGTGTCAGTGGTGCACTTACTGCTCCAAACACAACACTGGATATTCAGACTTAAATAAATTCTGAACAAACTGTACTGCACCCAGGTTAAATGTGCTGTAAACACTGATTATTTGCAACTCACATTTAATCCTAACCATGGGTTATGTATATTTTCCCTCTTTGGTATTTCTGGTGTAATCACAGTGTGAGTCACACAACCTATCAAAAGTGCAGATATGAACTACAGTCGTTTTATATGTTTCTAAACAATGAAAACAGAAAAAGTAATCTCACAACAGCTAAATGTTTTCTATTTTCAAAAGGCTCTTATTGGTGACATTTCTCCCTGCACTGCTGTTTCTGCAATCACATAGCAACACAGCTCTTGAAATAACTTTTTTGTACTCAATATATAAGGTGCAATGTTTGGAGAAACTGATTCTGCTCAAATGCCACCTGTTTAAATGCTAAATGGCATCAAAACCAAAGAGAAAAAAAAAAGAATGACAGTCCAGTGTAGGAGACCACTCCCCTGTTTGGATGACTGAGATCCCCTGTTCAGCTATTAGTCCCTTTTTCTTGTGTTTCAAAGCAGGTGTAGCAGAGTTAACTTGGTACAGTGCCTCTCACAGCTTGCCCTCCTACAATCCCTCACAGGATTCAGGCTTGCTAAGACCCTGTACCATACCCTGTTGAGACATGCCTGTAAGCTCCTCATGTTGGTTCCCAATGTTGCTATTTCAGCTTTTAACTATGCATTTGAGTAGCTGCTTCTAGCAAGGCCCAGCTGAACTACTTTTTAGGAGGTATCAGTATATGTTGAGGCAGGAAAGCAGTGATGAGACAGACATCTAACTCTCAAACTTGGAGAATTTCAGATCTTCATCTAAGCTCTTCAGTTTGGCCTCACCTTCCTTCAGGAAGCATCTTCATTTTTCTGAGCTGCCCTCTTTTCCAAGTTTATGCTCTTCCTAAAAGCCACTCTGCTCCTCTTTTCTCATAACTGCACAATAAATTGAATGCAGTTCTCCTAGTGAAGCAGGACCCTCCCTTTGCAGTCTTCACCTATACCACTTCAATTTCTCCCAAGCAGCAAATCCAAGTTGTTCCTGGTGCCAGGGCAATGAGAAGGTCATGAGCTCACCTACCAGATATGACTAGGAGCAAATGTCAAATTTTTGTATCTTAAGATTTTGCAGCTCTGTGTTGAATTCATTTATGAATGAATGAATTTATGAATTCATTTATCTATAGGGTTTAACCAGTGGGCATGAAGGGATCTGAGGAAAGAGTGCCACAGGTATTGAATACCTACAGCAGTATCATTCAAGGCAGAAAAGATTCTCATCCAGGCAGGAAATGCAGCATTAAGGATTGAGCTTACTGAGTGATGGAGTTGGTTGTCATGTTTGCAAGAGCAGACAGAAGTGGCCACTGCCAAACATTTCTATGTAAATCCATGTCATCAAGTTTAGGATTATTCAGTTCTGCAGCCTGCCTTGGGCTCACCTCCGGAGAGAGTTTGAGGCAGGGGGAATATCAAGAAGGAAGAGTCAGAGGTTCAGAGAAAGATGTTCAGGGACATGGAACTGCATGTAGCATGAAGCAAAAGAAGGGAGAAATGGAAATACAAGAGGTTGTTATTATTTCTTTAATGAGCAGAAGTTCTTTTCAGGATGGTTTATTTTTCTGAAACTTGCACGTATTGCAGCTGTATTCAAGAGTGGAAAAGGGAGAACTCCTCTTTTTTCTCTTTTTTAAGCACAATGTATCATTCTCTGTGCTTTCTAAGCTATGAAATTAGCACTAGCAGCTGTAATACAAAACACCCACAAAAAATCGCAGTCCCGAGCCTTCTGAAGTTATAGTATGGCCTATTATGGATAGTCCTTGTAACACAGCCCTGAAGGGACGCAAAACGCCTGACTGATGTTGTCAGCTTTCAGAGTAAGTTCCTTCTGAGCTCCCACAATATGTTCTACTAGATTGAGCATCTGGTTGAAACCACATAGAAATTTTCTCATGCCAACAATTTTTATTCTGTAAATTTTTTTTTCGGTTTCTCACCACAGGGTTTGTGAACACCCTAAGTTGTAACGGGAGTGAAGTCAGCAGGACATAAAGTCTGGTCAGATCTCTCTTCCACACCAGCTTTGCCCACACTGAGATTGCAGGAAAACATGCTCATTATGGACTAAATTTGAACATATTTGCTATCTAGAAAAGCAGAGGGAAGTAAAAGATAATGTCAGCCTATATTCAGGGGCTTCAGTTTCTTCACTGCCATGGATGCATAGGGAAATTGAAAGATATTGGTCATCATTTCCCCCCAAACAGAAGTTTACTCCAGTGCCACAAGTGTACATGTGAAATACTGATACGAATTCACCAAGTCAAGTAATGTACAGGTTTAATTGTCAGAATGAATATATACATAAGGCTTGTATTGTTTTAATGCCACTATATTGTGAAGTATTTGCATGCCGTCTTCCATTCACATCATCTGTATAGGATGTCAAGTAGGTTGTGCTTGCAATAATTTTAGGAATGTAATATTTTCAAGTTCAAGAAGTTAACAACTTGGGCTTTTTGCTTTGCACATCGTAACCTTTTATGTTATCATTTGGTGAGATGAGGTGAAGACACAGAGGTGCATAAATTGGAGACCTCAGATCTGTGATTATGTTATTGCTGACCCTCATCACATCTAACATTACACTGTGCAGCTCTGCTCATAGGGAAAAAAAATAGTCAGAGAGAGGAGGTAAAGCATAACTTGTTCACTTGAGAATAGTTATGTGTTGATAGGTATAAATCAGGATAGTTATGTTGCAGTCAGTGTTACATCACTGAGGATTTGGTCACAATAGCTTCCCAATTTGCTTTGCAGATTGAAAATATATATAGATCCAACTTCATTTTTTGCTGAAACACACATAGCATAAATAGTACACAGTAGCTCTAAAGGAGAGAGCTCTTACAAATGTCTCCTGCAACCACCAGAAGAATCATGATGGGTCTTCCTTATTTCTAGCTGTTGTAACAAGTCCTGAGTTGGAGCTTGACAAGTGGACCAAGCACAGCCCAACCAGCAAGAAGCTGGCCCAGGCTCCAGTGAGCACAAAAGGGCTGTGAGGATGGCCTTGCCCACCCACAGACACTTTGCAGAGCTTGATGTGTGCTTCTTGTCCATGCCATCTGATACCATAGCAATCTTTTAACACAAAAATTGTTGTGGTTGTGGTGCTGTCACCTCAGGATGTCTGGGGAAAGGGTTTCCTAGTCAAATTATATTTTTCTAATGCAGAACAGAGCTGTCTGCTGTGATCTGTCCTGAGGAGTTTGTGAGTTGTTGGAGGTGCCCTACCACACCATCTGTAATAGGCAATGGCTTTCCCATATGCAGGTATAATTTAATTCATGAAGCATATTTCATTCATCAGCTTTTTAAGACTAGTCAGGGAAGCTGAAAGTTGATGCCCATGCACAAGCAGAAAAGGCCCCTTTAAAGTTACCATAGCAGACATGGCATCCCAACTAACCTTCAACAGAATGAAGATTCACAATGCCAGTGTCTAATACTTGTATCTCACTCCAATACAGGTATTTCAAGGCCACTCTTCTTAAACAGTGTGCATTGCTTTCTGTCTTAATCTGCAAGACAACCAAATATCTCACTCGCAGATATATGTTAAGGTTTAATGACTCTCCTGGCATAAAAGTCTTGCTCAAGACTAATGAACAAACAAATATTTGCTTAAACCCCTTTGTGAAAGTCAAACAGGCTTTCAACAACTATTCATGTATTTATTGTCACGTGTGAGTCATCACTTAGGTGCCTGGCCTTGTGCTCTTAGCAGCTAGTGCCAGTAGTTTCACAGGATTTTTTCACTCATTTTTCCTTCCTTCTGCCCCCACTTCCATCTCCAGTAAGAAGCAGTCTGGAGAGCCTTTTGTCATGGCAGAACTTACTCTCCTTCCGTGTTGTTTGTGCCATAGTGACAGCTGATCCCCTTGCTGTCCATGAGGCAGCAGCAGCCTTTGGGGGCCACCTCAGCCCCATGTTCACACAGCAGCCATTTGCTTCCGTGCCACTCTGGGCTTCTGACCAAGTGGATGCAAGCACTGCCACTTTTTCGTCTCCCCAGCTTTCCAGGGGTAGCAGTGGGGGATTAACAGGTTCTGTGCTGATCCTCTTTGGACTGTTGGTGGGCCAGCAGTGGGTCTCTCTTCCAGCAGCTTGTCATCACTTCTTTGTCAAAACTTAGTATCTCCTTCTAAGTCACCAACTAAGCTCTTTGCATGGCCACTCCCTCATCTGTCATAATCACAATGAAAGGGTTCACCCTGACCAGGTCAAATACCAGGGCTGACCAGCCCCATATCCGGGGCATGGGCCATTCCAGCAGATCTATCTGCAGCTGGAGAAGGATGGACAAGTCCACCCTTAGACTCAATAGTATCTGGAAAGTTCCCATAGAATTTGCTTCCTGAGTGCATACTGTGAACTTAGAAGGTGCATTAGTAACAGGGACTTATTTCTTGTGTTACTGAGTGACATTACAATTGTGTGTCAATGCTTGTTTTATTTTTATTCTGCTACTAAACAAGCTGAAGGCTTTAAGGATATTTTTTGTTCTCTTGTGTCAGAGGGGTCTACCCTGGATGGAAAAGAAAATCAATGTTTCAGGGTTGTGTAACTGTGGGCTTTTTCTTCATGTGTTTCTTGTTTCATTATGAGGAAGGAATTAAAAATCCCTCCTAGACAGTACTTAAAATATCAAAGTCATTGTTTAATGCCTTTGAGTCACTGTACAACTAATTCAATTGCACAGTGTAGTGCAGTTTCACGGTATGTGAAACACAGATAGTAGAGAGGAATGATTGGAAAGTTGAATAAACACAGCATTAGTTTGCAAAGTCTGAAACTTTCTGATGACTTCTTTAGCAATGATCCAGCACAACAGCTCATCAGCAGAAGTGAGAACAGAAGCTTTTAAACCCAAAGCCCCTGCCTCCTCTACCTAAGCTAAGCTAGCTGGGTTCATGCTGGCTGGAGGCTCTTGACCCTCCTCTGAACCAGCCACAGGAGGTGGGTTGGGTCAGCACTGGATGTCAGCAGCTTTTGGTGAGGTAGACAAAGGTCAAATCTCTGACCATCTCTGCAGCTTTGCTGGACCCTTCTGCAAAAATGAGCCTCAGGTGGTCAGGGACCAAGGCAGCAGAAGACTTGGCCACAAGACACTCATGAGGGCAGTGCACAGCCAACCTGTCTCTCTGTACATTGAAACTGCTGCTGTGTTGGGCACCCAGTAACCTACAGGGACCCGAGGTGCTTGGTGACAGGGCAGGGATTGCAGCTTTTGTGGCACCATCAGTAAAGGGTCATTTTATGGCCAGCCTGGTGTGTCTGACTTCACACCCAGCCCTAAGAAGTTGTCACCTACAGGAGGTCCTCCAAATACATCAGGGGTCAGTAAGGAAAGGTACAGATCCATTAGCCTGATTTGTGTGAGTACTGTTGCCATCATAAAGATGATCCCATATAATTACTGAATTTATCTTTGTATCAGCTTTGCAAGGTACAGGAGTACTGTTATCCCTGTTTTACAAATAACAGTCTGAGGCATAAGGAGGCCTCAGCTTTGCCTCTCTCAACGCTTTAGAAGGTGTAGTGGTGGTGGAGACTTATCTGGGTTGGCTCTCATTTAGTTAGATGTGGTAGTATTTTGCCCACAAACTTTCTTCTGATGCAGGCTTTATGTGCTTGGAAACAACAAGACCTGGGGCCCTATCTGCTCTCTGAAAGCACCTGTTAGCCTCCCCATTTCCTCGCCAAGACTGCTGGAGCTGATATGCCTAAATTAGACATTCCCTGCCCCAGCCTCCTCACCCACATGTAGATCTCCCAATGAAGGTGTCCACACCTGGGTCTGAGTTAAGTGTATATGGGAGTGCCAAAGTCCTGAAACAAGCATTCCCCACCCTGCCCTTAAAGCCAAATCGAAGCCACGTGGTTTGGGTATATCTGTGGTTGGTAAGCCACGCTGTGGGAGTAAAACACACTCTGATCATGAACTCCTGTTTTCGTTTCATTTATTCCCACACAAAAACAAACACAAAGAAATATATTTAAGCTATCTTGGTCACCATTCGAATGTTGATGCTTAGTGTTTGCGACTGATTAGTATTGCCTATGAATCACAGATATTTCCTGTATTAAGTGGCCCTAAAAGTCAATGTCAACATTTTAATGACAACAGCACTATTGTAGGTAGTGGCAGTTTGGCGAAGAGAGAAGGTAGGAGTGGAATTATTCTTTAATGAACATCCTGAATGAGCACAGATAGGAAAGGAAAAGGAACAAAAAAGAGAAAGGACAAAGAAGCACACACGTGCTCATAAAAGTTTCTGACAAGCTAAAAGCCTCAGAAACAAATTTGAGTTTAAAAATGCATTTGAAAAGTTACATACTCACTTTTGTACAGAACAACAATGGTGGAATGCTAATAACATTTAATTTCCCTTGACTTCTAACCTTCTTAACCTGCTGTGCTGCTAGAACAGCGCTGTAAATCAAAATATGCTGTATTGTATGGTGAACATGTGTATTGAGTCATTCCAGACTGCCTGGTGCTTTTTAAAAACAAAACTCACAATGGTGTTTGTGCTGTTTTTCATTTTTCATAGACCTTTCCCCTCAATCATGCTGCAACTGGTTAGGTTATGTATTAAAAATACAATATAAAAAAGAGGGAGGGAAGATGTAGGGGTAGACGTAATACCACTGAAAGTGCAGCACAGACAAATAGGCCAAAATATCCTTGACATTACTTTCCCCTTTGTTCTAAATGCTCTTCCAATTTCAATAAAAACAAATTGGAATACTGCCTGGGGTCTACTAAATCATTAGTAAATTAAGAATCTGTTTTTAATAACATTTCACTTGTAAATAATGCATTAATTGACTTGCTTGAAAGTTAGCTTGAATGTTAGAAACTCTGGCACTAAATGTGTAATGAAAGAAGAGCGCCGTTTGAGGAGGCTGGATGGTAAATGTAACAAATTAAATATGACAGTTGATATTTGTGAAAATGGTGATATAATTAGAGGACACCTGCAGCTGTTTTCCAACCAAAACAACAGAAATTAAACATGTATAAAGTATGTGTGTCATATTTTCTCTTGGCACGTTTCTTTTATTCTCTGTGGGGCTTATTTTAATGTGCGTCTTTCTATTTTTCCTTACCTTTTGTCAGGTCATATGACTAACAGGTGTCTACTTATCCAATTATACCATTTATCAGATCTGTAAAAGAGATCATTTTGCAGTGTAAAGACAAAGAACCTGAATCTTATTTACCAAGCAAGAGCTGGAAGTTACTAAAGCATATGACACATGCCTGAGCATACTTTAACCCTGGGTGGCTGGGAGTAGTCGAGAATTACACCAGGACACTTCCTGTGCAGTCCTCACCTGCAGATAGCTCACTTATGTATTTCTCCACCCTGGCTTTGATAGTCTTGGTGAGGATTTCTGTAAACTAAAAAAGTGATGTGGTGCAATGTATAAGCATTGCAAATGTGTTGTGTTCCTTCTTGGCATGTGTGCAATTGAAAGAGAATATGATGCTGCCCTGACTCACAAGGGTTTTGAGCACCAAGTTTCTAATGATAATGGAAAAAAGTGAAGTTCTTGAACAACATAGATCCCCATGCCGCTACTGGGAAAGTGTGAAGCAAATTGACCAAAGATGGCCAAAAGTGATACATTTTTGACCTGGAGCCAAAGATTCTGGGTATTTCAGTTCATGGACTCTTTTCCATCTGTCCTTGCTCCTTTCCAGTTGGTGTACAGACAGAATCCTACAAAGGAGATAGAATTTAGACTTGCAAAAGCAGAAGTCCCTAGACTGACTCTCTTCAGAGTTACAGCAGTAACAAGGAAGTGGAATTACTCAGGTATAAATAAGCAGAGCCTAAATGGAACATAAAATTTTACTCCTACTTAACACTATGTGGCTATTTTGCCTGGTGTCAGAGTTAATGGGCATAGAAACTGCACTGTTGGACTGGGCATGAGGCACACTGAAGCCAGTACCACTTCTGTTCCCAAAGATTCCACCTGAGGAAGGACTCTGTCCCAGAGTCACTTTTGCTAGGCTTTGACATGCAGCAATTTCCCCACAGTGAAAGGGAAAACAATACGGGGCAAGGCAAGCTGTCCTCACCATGAGATTCTGCTCTCACTGGGGAATTTTCTATGTGGCTGAGGCACATAGAGCAAACTTAGGCGGGGCAAGTCCCATTGCACCACACAACCAGCTGTGGATACTGTAAATCTTCAGCATGCCCTTTATCAGCTGTCAGAAACACAGACATTCATAAACAAAGGAGAGCAGGAGACCAAAATTCACTTTAAAATAAACAATGTGGACTTTGATTTGGAGTGTGCTAACAGGGATAGATATGAGCTATTTAAATAAACATACCAGCCAATTGTGTCAACTTTGCTTTGGGGGCAACAATACCTTTGTAACTGGGGTTTGTATCTGTCTTGATTAGAGCCATGTCAAGCAGCTGTTGAGATTGACTCGGATGACAGGATGTAATGTACACGACACTGGAAGCAAAGTATCATGGAGACAAATTGTGTGACGGCTGAGAAAATCTTCACGGCTTTTTCAGATATGGCAGACTTCTTTCCCATAGATGCAAATATATTTATTTGTCTTAAAGTTACAGACTTATATCTGCTCTTGAAAGTACCTGTTTTTATGTAGTAACTTCCATTCTCCACTGCCTCCCCCAGCCCAAGCAGGGGGCTGTTTCCACCCTGCAGCTTCTGGGTAGCACGCTTTGCATGCTCCGTTTATTCCTATAGTGGTGTATATGACAAATATGGAAGAGAAGCAGTTTGCCACCTCCAAGGACAAGGCGGTAATAAAGTTCTGCAGAAAGTGCACCCTGTTTTTCTTGTTATAAATCACACCAGCACACAGGCAGGCCAGTCCCACCTGCTTGTACAGCTTTCAAGATGTGTTCCCCCTTAAGCTGATTTTACTGGTACTATTTCCTGCTCTTCATGTAGCACTCAACTGACTCGATGGTAATTGGTGATGGAGCTTGGTAGGCAGGTGATACAGGAGAGGTGCAGCTCACAGGGCCAGGTTCCAGACTTCTGCTATGTCAGCAGTCACACTGTGACTCTCCTTTTCAGGAGCAAGATCTGCACTGTGTTAAAGCTGAGGGGAGTTCGTACTCTTTCAAAGAACAATCTTCTTGAACAATTTTCTGCTCCTATTCTCTATGGGCTTTTGCATTGGTAACCAGTAGTTTCTATAAGGTGAATCTATCAAGATATGCATTTCCCAGGTAAAAACCATGAAGTAAAAACTATTACAATATTTACCAGAAGGAAGGAGTTGTTCGGCCTCCCTTCATTTTTCACTTGTACAAGAACTTCCCCACAGATATCAAAGCTGATAATACACCTTTATTTGGGTTCCTTTGTAGGGCATTTTGCAGATGCTGACCTTCTGAATGGATCAGGGATCCATTACAATTTTTATTTCTTTTATCAGTATATTCAAACACTGTAGATACTCAATTTACCTAAACTCCCTCTTTGATTAAATAGCATCAGCAGCAGAGATGATGACTCCAAAGACTAATTCTTTTTCATGGTCTGAGGGGAACAGGCCTAGGAAGATGGCCTTCATCTTGTTGTCTGTGGGTTTGTAGCAGCAAATCAGAGAACCAAAGCTACAAAGAGTTTGACTACACCCATATTTGCTTTTCAGGGACAAATTCATTGGCTTAAATTAAGCCTGCTAAAAATGTGCCAAGATTTGCCCCAGCCAAAAAAATGCCCCTTCCTTGCCTTTGTAGTGTTACACTGATTTGAAGGTTTTTTAGCTATAGAGTGCTACAGATCAAAATACAAGCTTAATCACTAGGAAAAAAAATTAAAATTAAAAAATTAATATTCCCAAACATAGGGAAGATGTGCTGGCTTGGTTAAATAAGGCACAACTGGTATTATTTAATTAAAATCTAGAGTGCAGCTGTTCGGGGAAAATCTAGCCAGTTTCAGATAGAAAAATATGCCCTAATAATGTGTTTCTACATCATTTTGATGCTAAACTCAAGAGTATGGTAGGTGTGAATGTTTTGCATGTGCATGCATATGTATACATACACATCTGTGTCTCTGACAGAGGGAGAAAAGACAAATGTGTTCAAATACGTTTTCTGTATTTAAGGAAACATTATAAATAAAACTAGACTTATGTGAGCCAGCAGCAGGAGGCTCCAAGGATGCACAGTGCGTGCTTAGAGGGTGAGGACAAGGGAGGTGATGCTGGGAGCTGTTTTGCCTGTGCTCATGACCCTGGGTTTTCCGTCTTTGTCCACCCGGACATACACAGTGGACAGAAGAAAAATGTCTTTGTTTGCTTTCTTTGCTGAGTGAAGAATCATTTTGACTATGCAGTTTTTCAGTTTTCTCCAAGAATTATAAAGATGCATTCATTTTCTATAAAGAATAATTATTAGTTAATTACATTTCTGCTGTATCAAAACTTACTGGGCTAACATCTCGTTTTGCTACCTAAAGCGGAGTATTTCAGCTTCTCAGAGAAATAATTGTATGTATTAGTCTGGCAGAAAAAAATAGCAACTTTTGGAGGATGTTTCTGAGAAACAAGGCAGTTATGTAAACCAAGGAAAGAGAAATACAACACTGGGGGATGTTTTGCTGCCATCATTATTGTTTATTATAGTAACTATTTTTACAGCACTGTAATTCTGCATGACATTCTTCAAAGAGTAAAAAAGGCAAGCGATGAGACCCAGAGTACACTCTGCTGCCCATACCTGTAGCCATACCCTGCTACACATAGTATCTGACTGAGTAAGGGCTGGGAAAAATAAACTAAGCTACTTTTCTCCCCATTCTTGGGTTGGCAATCCAGGTTTTTGAAGTCATGTCTTGTCCTGTCCTTAGTATATTCCCTTTGCAGAGAAAGAGATTTTTGAGCAAGACCTCACAATCCAAGGAGTTCTTAGGGCCACAGATCTGTTTTCCTTTCTGTTCTCTTGAGCAGCGCAAACTGCCAGAGAAAGGGCTGAAAATCAGGCCTCATGGTAGCTGTCACAGGGAGCTTGCAGTGTGCAACAGATGGATATAGAAAAGGACAAAATGGAGCAAAAGGAGGAGCAGGCAAAAGAGGTTAAGCTCTAAAATAACTTAAGATCATTTTATTCATTACACCTTCAGCTGGAACAGTACCATCCATATGTGATGAAAAAGGGTCTTGATGGTATTTTAATGACAACATTCTTTTATTTCTGTTCATTAAAAAATTGACATTTGCAGAATTTTACCCTCCATGTAACATTTGTCCAGAACAGGTATAGGTTTCCTAAGATTTTCTTCTCTCTCCGTTATTTTACAGCCTCTGTGTAGCAATTGTTTGATCATTAAGAGCGAATAGTTCACCTTTTCATGGTTCACCTTTTGTCAGCAAGTGAAATTCACTTCATTTTGAAAAAGGGTTCATTTGTCAAGAGACAGTGGTGGATGCTCTGCTTTCCCTCCATCCACAGTTCCCATGCAGGAGCTTTGGGTAGCAATCCCCGGCTTTTTCCTCCCCAAGTTGCTGTCAAAGAATATTCAAAACCACTAGGATATACAGCATGCCAAAAGCAGAAAGCAAGGTAAAATGGCTAATCAGAAGAAACCTGAGGCGGGGAGGTGAGGCAGGGAATATCTGAAGCACAGAAAGGTATCTCTTACTCCATTGATACAGACTTAAGTCTGAAAATCTTGAAGATGAGAGTGAGGGGAAAAAAATTCAAGCCACATAGTCTGGGTTTTTTTCAGTAATTGTAGCTCATACAAAACAGCAATGCTGTATGAAAGAACTAAAGACCAGAGGAGAGGGGGGCCGTGGAGAATGAGACGAGTGAGGCAGGAGGGCCAGGTCCGTGCTAGACGGGATCGGAGCACAGGAGCCTGCAGAAGGAGGGAGCTGGTCTAACAACTGCCAAGTGGGCACGGCAGAGTGCAGGTGAAGGAAAACTTGCCCTCCAAACTCTTCCCCAGTCGTATTGGTTTTCCTGCTCTCATCTGTAACACCTGGAAAAAGAAGCATTACAGCTCCTGTTCTGTCCTGCCTGCCTGTGTGCCCTCAGGGATTTCGAACCACAAGGAATCCACAAGTTGTTTGGAGCCATCGAATTGTGCAGGGTAGGCTGCCACCAGGAGCTCCTCGGGCTCTTCGTAACATGCCTACTGTGCCTCTTGCTCCTCCCAGGCACAGTGAACTGAGCTGAAGGGCCTGAATGCCGAATATGTTTGTTCTTGACAATTTAAATTAGACCCTTATATTTAAGGCATGTTTTTCTATTTTATCTACTGCCTGAATCTCAGATGCTGAAATATTCACACAGCTCTTCATTCTTTGGGGAGCAAGACACGGGTTTTCCCCAGTGGCACAGTGATAGCCTCTGATCCGCCAGCCTCCCGCTGTCCACTGTCACTGCAGCTCACACTCAGTGAGTGGCCTGAGGAATAGCTGGCACTCAAGGACCCCCTCCAGTGCCCATAATTCTGAAACTACATGACATCTTAACCTTTATGAAATTTCTTCAAGACAGCATTTTAAAACACCCAAATCCTTCCTGACCTTTACATTTTAGTAGAGGGGGTTTGTTTTGTTATTTTTTTAAATTGATGTTCCTGTATTTTTTTCTTTAGCTGTGGCATTTTTAAGCTGGTTCAAGAGGAACTTTGCTTTGCCCTTCCCATCCTTGTTGAGCCCAATCATTAATCATAAAGGGAAAGTACTCCAGACTCAACCCTAACTTTATAATGTTTTTATGTTTGTGACATTTTATCCCTCTCAGCCAGTGGGAAGTTCTTATCCTTTTAATTTGTAATCTGTTAGGTTTCAGTTTGACTCTAGATGCTGACTTCCTTTCTAGCATCTCATCGTCATTCTCACCTGTCTTGCCGGGCTGTGGCGAGGTGGTGCTGTATTGGGTGAACAGATAATTCAGGCACTCACCCAAGGGGAGCAGTGATTGGTGCCCTGGCTCATCGGGAAGCTGACCCCATTTCATATGTGAGGAATCAAGATATCTTCAAGTGAAAGCTAATGGTTCAATTTGACAGTAATACACTGTCTAAATCTAGAATAAATCTGTTGAGTACTTCAGCAAAGCTGATAGTGCGAAGCTGACACAAGCGAGGAATTAGTCCCAGCATTTTTACACAAAACTGTGAATATTTGCAAAAGAAAAGCATTACAGTTTTTTTTCTATGGCACTTGCTCTTTTTACTGTAAGAAGAAGCTCTGTATCCTGTAGCATGCAGAACTCCACTGCAAGACCTCTTTTTTTACAAAGGGAAAACTTTCCACATTTGTATCTAATCATTACCTAATACAATCTCATCAAATCTTTCATGATATCAGGCAATTACAACACTCAAGGCTCAGAGTCTAAATACTCTCTAGTGGTCCTTTTGGATTTGTTTGTATAGTATGGTTCTGTTGCAACTAGAGAACACAGACACAGCTTTGTAGGCACAAAGATGAGTTCTGCTAAGCCTGTGTAAGTCCCTGCTCTTTAGCCCAAAAAAACTGAAGGTCAGTTCAAAGCTGCTTGTTGAGGGAAACTAATCCTGCAAACAACACATTCACTGGCCATTATTTCCAAATCCAAACTATCTTATAGTCATGAAATGGAAAGTTTATGGAGAAAACAAATGCTGCATTTATTACTGTGATGCAACATTCATAAAATATATTTCATTGGGGGGGAGTTTACACAGGGGGTAATGAGATTTTTCCTTTATACATTATTTACAACTGCTTAATCCAGGTGCTGTAGGTTATTTTTTTATCCCTCAGTTTCACAGCTACAAAACACTTCAGTATTTCTAATTTATTTCTGCTTACAATACAGATGTTCTCAATTGTGTCTCTAACTACATTTCAACTGTTATGATCGCTTTTGTTTGTTTGTGTCACTGTACACTTAGAGGTTGAATGTGCACTACACAATAGTCAGGTTCCAAGAAGGCTGTAAAAAGCCTCTGGTGATTTAGTTACCAACAAATTAAATTAAGCCTAACAGTAATATCTTTATCATTTGTGTTTTTAATCTTCAGATGATTTCCTTGCTGTTTATATTGCTCTGTGCATGGGCTCTTATATCTTCACATAAAGGTTTCATCCTTTTAAACAGCATTTTTCAAGATGACCATTTGGAAACAACATTTGGAGGAACATTTGGGTTGCATCCTCTAACTAAATTTCCAAGCTGTTGGTAACGGACTAAAGAAAATGTGGTCTGCACTGAATACTAAAGAGCTGCAAATGTAAGAGCCTTGAAGGTTATGTGTAAATATTGACATTTTTATTTTATTTAGCATACAAAAATGAACTTGCAATGTTGCTTATCTGATCATACAGCAGTGACTGCATCTGCATCATCTGAGATGTATTCCTCACGCTTCTGACTTTCATAGGTGTTCCAGACTCTTCCCTCTGAGGAAGTTATTGATGTCTCTGATTAGGAAACAGATATCTGGGGACTGAGTGTCTATATAGGAACATGTCAACCAAGAGGCAACAAATGGAAGCAGAGAAAAATAAATCCTTTCATCTTCAAAGGCCATGTTATATGTGCAGATATGGGTCCCAATAAAACCATTAAAGTTCTTTCCTGAGATGTGTAATGGGACTTTAGGGCACTCAGCATCGAGCAAAACGAGGTCTTTGGTTCATCCTAGAGGAAGCACAGAAAAATAGCTAACATTACATATACCCCAGCTGTTCTTTTCACTTGGCCATACTGTCCTTTCCCCTTGAGTGTGAGTCTGTTGTCATGTTTTTTTAACCAGAGGTTTCTGTGGAAACCTCAGGGTCTTCATATTTACGTGCTTTTTTCTTAAAACTCTGATGTGCAGATAACAAAGTTTGCAGTTCTTCAGAGCTGGTATTAATTCTAAAATAATTTATATGTTAGGTACTAAGATGGTTACTGTGCAGTTTGTAATTATAGGGCATGAAACATGAAGGCCCCACAACATTCCATTTAAAATCTAGTCAGAAAGCCATGAAATTTTGGCTGTTCACATGACAGACCTGGATAACTGCTTCATGAATGGCACTACAGTCACCAAAAATCCACAGTAATGATTTGAGATGATTTGGTTCTCTCTCTAGACAGCCTAACCTGAACACCAACAGTATCAGGAATTTTTCTGAAGTAATCTGCTTCCCCTTTTTCGTATTCCTAGTTCTCGCATAAAACCCTGACATGCTGTTTGCATCAGCTGGCTGTCTCTTGTGCTCCTCTGAGGGTGTCTTGAAGATTATTATTTTTTTTATTTCCATATGTGAGAGAAGGATTTAATAAATTGCAGAATCATAAATTTCATTAAGGGAGCGGGAGGAAGAGCAGTAACTTCTTTGTGCTACATGGAGTCTATGTAATTTACATAAATATTGCCTATCTCTTTAGCAGATAGAGTAATTGAGAAAAGACTAGCATTGCTCTTGTTTGGTCACCATCCATGTTCTTCTATAAACTTAATTTAATATAGTCTTCCTTTTACTTATTTACTAACAAGTGTCTGACTCTCCCAGTCGCCTGTTTTTATTGGACACAGTGGTGAGCTTTACCAAGAAGCGCAGTACTCTGCCGACAGAGCTACTTTTCCCAAATCAGAGTTTGTCCCTGATCCACTTGTCTTGAAGAAAGCCAGGCATCAAGGTAATCAGGACAGCATGCATTTGGCAGCTCACACACAGTATGGAGAACACATTCTTATTTGTCCTTTTTAATTCATCCTTCTTTGCCTTGCAATAGAGTAAGTAGCTTCACTCTGTATTAGTCAAAGCTGAGAGGGCTCCTTCTGTGCTTCCAGAGTAGTCCCATAGTGGCAGTGGAGCACCATGGAAATAAAAGACAAGAGACATATGCCAAGGATGAAGTGTGTTCTGGAAGGGATGAACCCATATCTGTCACCCCCCAAATATGACCAAGGGCGAACCTATGGTGGCTGGTAGGTAAATATGTCTATCTGTTCAGTCTGTGGCTTCTAGCTGGGCTCGTGGAAAGGGTGCACTGCAGAACTGACAGGGAAAAGTCCCATGCCAGCCAGATGAGTGACAGTGCCTGGGTATTAACCTTCATGGCCATCTAGTCCAGTGGGCTGAGAAAATTGATTCTTCCTGCTTCTTCATTTGGGAAAAGCAGGGAGGAAGGGGGCAGAAATTTCTGCAAGGAGTAGGGAAAGACTGAAAGGAACAATAAAGACTCAAGATTTTGGAAGAATTAGCAGCTTTGGACATGAGAGTGGATCAGGACAGAGTGCTTTATAGGAGAAAGGTTCCACTTAATGGTGGGACTGAAAAACCCTAGTGTCATGGGAGAGAGGATCAACAGTTAAGAGAAGAGCTCTGAATTGCAGGGAAAAAAAGATGGACGACTAAGAGGAACCTAATATTACCCAAAACATCAAATGTTGCTGAGAATTTGGAATACGAGAGTAGAAATTACTATGTTTGCATTGCCCTGTGTGACTCTGTGCTAAGTGTTGTTTTGTTTGGGGGCTGAGTGCATATTATTATATTGCAGAAGAGATTACAAGCAAACATCCTCCAACCAGTAAATTCATGAGAAGGGCCTAGACCAGAAATGGTGCTACTGCCTACCTATAGTTAATAGAAGCTTAAAATATCACTTGATTTACTGTGACCTCCATTTAGGGCTTGCATTTCAAGGAATACAGTCCAGTTAGAGAAAAGAATAAAACAAGCTTATTCAGAAGTCTGAAAAATAATTGATCCGTGACGAAAGACTGAATGATCTGGGATTGTCTAACCTAAGCAAGGGCCTTAAAGAAGATAACATGACTTCAAATGACTTCAACGACACGAGAAACACTGCTCCAAAGAAAAGGATAGTCAAGGAAATCCTTTGATATGTTCCTGAGGAAAGTAATTACCAAGAGGCTTCAGTTATGGTAAGAAAGATGTCACTTAATCATTAGTAAATACTTGGTATTTCCATAGGGATCTGGTGGCATACAGCAGTAGATCACGAAGGCACGGAGTCTTTGTCACTGGACATCTTTATGAATAGACTAGACAGTATTTGAAAGTAATGACAAGGGCATAAACGAGCCTTTAATGACCTTGTGTGCCTGGCCAACACAGAGTGGTCAACTGAAAGTTAGTGAGGACCTTGTGAGTAAAATCTAGCAAGAAACACATAGATTCAGGTCACTTTTGCCACTGGGACTTCAGGATGAGGTAGGAGGCAGTGAATCCCTTGTGTATTTTGACAACGGGAATCTCCCTCAACTTTGGAAGCATTTTTTGTCAACTCAAAACACTTTTCCCTTGCCAAACCCATATACTACCTTCATCTTATCTAGAGAAAGCTTCAGCCAACTGGCTTTCATCCATGTCTTATCTCTGCCAGACACAAGGAAGCTGTAACATATGGCTTCAATGAAAAGGAGACATAGCGCTTGGTGTCATCAGGATATTGATGACATTGTAGCCTATGCCATTTCACAATATCCTCAAGTGGTTTCATATGGGTTTTGAATAAGAAAAGTAACAGCAGTGAACTCTCTGGTATTTTAAGCTGCAAGTTCTGGGAGAGAAAAAAACATTTATCCATGCTTTTGGGATCTTCTTGACAGAAATTGTCAGAACACTTCAAAGACTTTCTTCTCTATTATCAGCCATTTTGCCACAAAAGCAATGTGAAACAGCAACAGGAAGCAGACATCATGTCTGGACTTTGGTCTGACTCAGATGCAGTGGCAAAGCACAGGAGGAATTAGCAATATTAAGTTAAAATAATGTATTACAGTATGTATGTGTACATATGTGAGTCTGATGGTCATGTAACCAACCATACCATGACAGAAATTTCCTATCTTTGCTGTAAAATTGTTAGTGTCACCAATCGAAACCTACAATCTGACTATTAAGTGGGTGAATAAACCTTTTTTTAGTTTAGGAATTTGAGTCTCAAGAGCTATAAAATTAGAACATTCAGCACAGCTAATTGTCTGCAGAGGTCTCGCAATGAGACCTGCCTTAATAGATCACAGGACGGACAGGTAATTGCTTAGTTGTTTTAATCAACCAGTAAAAGTAACAGGTGAAGTGATGTGACCCTTGTGTGGAAAAGGGAAGTTAGATCCCACTGATAAAGTGGGGGAAGATGATATAAAATCTCACATCAGTATTAGCAGTTACTCTGTAGGCAGATGTGTCTTTCCCCCCAGGCTTACATCCATCTGGAGTTCCAACCTGCACTGTGCCAAACAAGATTAACTTAAATGCCCAGCCATTTTGTTTGGAGTGTGTCATTGGTATCCATCTTTGGTTGGTATACAGATTTGTTCATTTCTGTGGTATCCAGCCTTGAAAGGTCTTTGCTTCTTATTTAAAAAACATATCAGTGTATTATTCATGTGTCACATTCTCTGTTGTCAGTGATGACAAAACTGCACTGAAATTACAACATGTGCCTGTCACATGCCTCAGCTATAGTAATAGAAATAAAATAAATACTCCAGAATCTAGCTAGCTTACCTTCCTCAACCATTTCAACATAACCACACAGAGGGTGTCCTGGAGGCCCCAGATGCTCCACTGGAAGAATTTTCAAAATAAAGCCTTATTATTAAGGCCATCTGACTTTTCTCCCTTCCCTGCTGTGATATTTGGTGAACAAGACATAAACCATTCCAGTGAAATGTTCAGGCCTGAAAAATGCTGCATTTTGCACCAAAAACGCGGAGGCTGACAGGTGCCTTGAGCAGAGAAAGAGATGGATGAGTGAGGTGTTGAAACTGGCCCACCACCATCCCACTGCTACAGAGAGAAAGGGAGTTCTACGTACAGGAATTGATGTAGGGTAGATGTGAAGCAAAGGAGTGAAATCCATCTTGTTTCCTTCTAAGAGGTGCCAGCTGAGCTGAAGTGATGCTGTGCAGTAGATTGCAATGAAAACATGCAGCTTGTGATAAGCTGACAGGAGCTGGACTGAGCATAAATAGCTTAGAAACATCAGTGGGTAAAGGCAAAGCTTTTGGTTTTGTGTTTTAAAAGGATATATTTGCTATGCTTTGCTTTTTAGAATATAACACATTGTGTTAATGCCAGCAACTGTATTTATAACACCTTCTACTTTCCATGTGTCAAATTTTTGTCCTTATATGTGCAAGTTCTCATTTTTTGAGCTATGGAACCATTATAACTATCGTTAGAACTTGGTGACTGAGGATATTAGACTTTCTCAGCATGACTAACTGTTTTCTCAAGACGTCCTGGCTGCAGTGGTGTAACTGTGCTGACATTTGCACAGATGGGCAGATGGTGACTGGGACATGTCTGGTTGCAGTGCAGACCTGAAGATCCTAGATGAAGAAGCCAAGCCACTGTGTTTTGGCCTGATTTATAAGGGAACTGCTTCTCAGCAAACGTAGCCTGTGTTATCCTTTCTGCTAATGGAAAAAATGGTGAGCCATAGCAAAACAAGCCCACAGCTAAAACATATGTTTTGGCCAAAGGTCATAATGATTTATATCAGATACCTGTGTGTGTTTTTTCCATACCAACTAAAACATTTAGTGTCCTTGGGTAATACGGAAGAGGTCAAACATCCACAAGTCTGATTGACTATGGGAGGTTATAAGATATATCACAATTGGTAAATTGTGCTTGAAAAACCATGCAGGATGAGAACAAAATGGTGTAACATAGAAATGGTCTTCTAGAGATGGAATCTGAATTTTGATTTCCCATTATGTGGAATAGTTTATTCCACTCTCAGTAATATAAAATAATATAAAATAGTTTATTTATCACTCTCAAGAGAGAGATTTTGCTTTAAGGAAGCCATCAGATGTTGTTAGGTTCACTGAGAAACACAGTCCTTCAGATAGCAGGAGAGGGACAGTAAGCATGGCATACATGGGACGACAAACAGACTCAGTGAAATCTAGTTGTTTCCTAATTCCAGTTCTGAGAATGAATCACATAATTTGTTACAGATAACTGGCTAATGTCCACTGGCTGCTGACAAGAATTTTCTGTCCTACTTTGTGATTGACAGCTAAGTAATTTGAATATGTTTGAGCTGAGGGAGTTGTGGTCTGGCCTGCTGCAACTTGGTGCCAGGTCTCTTGCCATACTCTTGGCAGCTTTACTACCAACTTCCTGCTCTGGACTTTTGTGTTTAACTTCCATTATTTCACTTGAACCTATTTGGGAAAAACTCATCATTGTAACATCATTTTAGAAGTAGCTTTTCGTGGATACAGCTGATGGAATTTGTGCAGTAAAATGCTACTACTGAAGTCCTCTGATAAGCCACACAGCCTAGCAAATTGCTGATTTAGGGTATAAGTGGATAGAGTGGCAAATGTTATCATGTGTTTGAAACTGGTTTATGCATACGTCACTCTAATTTTTTTAACAGTCCAGAGAATTACAGACACCTTCAGCAAATATAGGCAAAAAAAAAAAAAAAAGCGTCTGTTTTAGGCATCAACGTCATGGTGGGTTTTTATATTCTTGCTCTGCTCTGCATCCATGGTAGTCCTGGAAGTGCTCCATGGACTTCAAGAGTCAAGGAAACACTGCAATTACATAGAATCAGAATGATCAGAATGCCTTTTCTTTAGCAAAGAGATTCGATAATGTAAGAAAACCAATGAACCAAGACCAGCTGTGGTGTAAACAGTGATTTTACTTCTTGAGCCAAATTCTTAAATGGTGCAAATGAACCTGCCATGTTCTAACAAACACTTTTTTAATCTCCTTTGCGTCAGTAGCATAGACAAAAGGGTAGGAGTGGCAGCAAAACCACTCCTATTTAATACCTTATATATGACACAACTCTTCTGCTTCATCTTTTCTTTGTTACTCCTTTTCCTGCTCCATGCCTAATTCTACACCTACTGTTGTGGGAGCTGAACATGGCTGAAGACTGACTATACTTACATCAAGATCCATATAGAAAAGGGCATTTGAATTAGTCATCACTTTGCCTATAGATTTCCCAAGTTTACATCTCCAGCTAGGGCAGATGTAAACTTCTTTGAAGTATAAAGGTAGCTCAGGCAGGTGGGTTCAACGAGTTGCATGTAGCAACTGGGAGCAATGCACCGACATAAACAGGTATGTGCTGATTCTTGTGATTAGGCCAGAAGAGCTCTCTCAGTGTTTCCCTGTGCTGTATAGAGATATATCTTGCAATCAAGGACTGAATATTTAAGGCTTTGAACACACGCTTCTGTACCAAAACATCTAACAGATGGGATTGCTGGGCCTGCAACCAGGCTTTCTTGTTCTGTGGCTTTCTGGGATCAGCAAATATCTGTATGATGCCTGGAGAGCAAATTCTCAGCTGCTGAAGCTCCACCGTTGCAGGTTGGTATTGTTCAGGACTGGGGAGGAGTCTCAGCTCGTTCCCATTCTGAAGCAATGATTAGGAACTGCCCTAAGCCTCATTGTCTCGTGTCACTGCACTGGTGCGTGCCAAGAGGTGAAGTAAGCCACACAAGAGGGCATCTGGAAAGAGAGAAGACAAGAGAAACTCAGTTTGGCAGATGCTGGAGCACCGCAGGCTTCCAGCAGTTTATTTTGAATGTATTTGTTTGCTAAATAACCATGCTTTACTGCAGTGGAGTATCTTCGGCTTCAGAAATATTTTGCTATTATTATTAAAGACCAAAGTGGACAGCAGTTATAGGAACATGGTGGTGCTCCTGACTAGGATTCACTGTTCATTAACCTTTCAGACACTGTGTGATTTTAGAAGGGCTGTTTTTTCCTAATTTTTTCTAATTCTTGTAGTTCTCAAACATGCCTGTTTTAATAGCAAGAAGTTAAACTGCAGAAAGGTCATGTTATCTGGTTTGCACATAGGCTGCCTCTATCACACTTGTGTGTAATCAAAGAAAATATAATTACAGCTCTGCAAATTTGAGGCCAAATCCTGTAGTTTAGTCTCATCCTCTGCTCACATAAATGTGTGAGTCCTTGGGTTTTGCTTGGCTAACAAGTACCATCCTGTATTAACAGAGAGGAAATCTATTCTAGGATTTAGAGCAGCTGGCTTATTAAATCCAGTAGACCAACTGAAACCTTGGTATCAGGCAGCAATGATTCTTTAGAAATGACTGGAGCTGTACCAGTCTTACATTTCAGGACTGAGATCAGAACCAGACCCGGTCTGCTGAAAAATAATGCAGCTCTGTCATTTGCTAGTAATGAGGAATCACTTACCCAAATCATAAATCTATGTCCAGGCTGAAGTTGCACGCTATAAATATGTTACATGGACTCCATGGGGTGCTCTTCTAAATAAGCTCCGCAGTGTTTACTAATAAGTCTCTTTTTTCTTCTTCGTGCAGCTTGTCCTCTAAGGGTGATAGATGTTTCTGCACTAGCATTTTGATCCGATCCTATTAAAACCATTAAGTTTTATCATTATGTTCCAGGAAGACTTTTGATCTTTTCTGTCTTCCAAAACTATTACAAATATTCATAAATTCAGGGTCATGCTGTCTGTAACCACATACCTTTAAATCCAAATATTTGAGGTGGGATTTATGGGAGGGAGTGGTTTACAGCAGGGTTTCCTAAAACAGGTTATGAAGTGCTGGGAGGGAGAGGTAAAAAAGCAAATTATTAATTCTACTTCTAACATTAGTACCATTTTTTATGAGTGAGGGGAGGGGATGAATAGTTCACCAAGGAGAGAGGCACAGGACAGAGTCATTTGCAAAGTTCTGGTTTACAGAATTTTGAAAAGTAAATGCCCTTATTCCTAGACTGTAGATTAAAGTGTATTGTTCATCAGCAGCTGGCTCCTAGTTATCCCTGACTTCACAATGTTTATAGCATTCTCCACTCTGGTAATGCTGCCTCAGAAACCCCTCTGCCCTATGTGAAAATGCTGTGCACTTCTTGCTTGCCAAGGGACTTAAGTTAATATGAGAGCACTCAATGTTCTAATGTTAAATGCCAAAGGACCAATACCTGAAAGGTCTAAGACTAAAAGCATCAGACTACGCTATTTCCTATTTACTGTAGATGGTATATTTAGTAACTAATCATCCAACCTAATAATATGAAATAGTATTTGACAAAAAGGTCAAGTGTTTAATATTAGGGCTAGGAGAGTCATAAAAGTCTATGAGGGGAATGCTCTCTGGAACAGCCAGCCAGCTGCTGCTCCCAGCTCTGTCACTGTATCTCTTAGTTCCTCCTTTCATTCTATAAAAATGTCACAGTCTCTTAAGCTCAAATGATTCCATACGTTTCCTGCTTCTGGAGGATGTAACTCTACAGTAGGCTCAGTTCCCGATTGCCAGGCCAAACAGCTCTGTCTCCGGAAGCTTCCTCTCTAAGTCTTCTAGAGCTCTTCCAAAAGTGTCATAGTTTATGGTGTAAACAGAAGTTCCCTGGATATTGTGGAGGACTCTGTATTTTGTGGAAATCCCATTAGAATGCAACGAAAGAGACTTTTTAAATTAAATAATTGCTTCATAAAACCTAGCAGACTTTATGTTCCAAGTTTGTTGGCCAAATGGACCTCAGCCAGAGGAGTGAGAGGGAGTGAACCGACCTGAGAGCTGGTGTAAATGGGCCCAACTTTCACATTCTTTTTGAACTTGACCAACACATGCAGGGACTAGAAGGAGCCACTGTTGCTGCTGATCTGTAGAGCAACCTGGGCATCAGACGTGTTTTAGAACATCATTTTCACTATAAAACATGAGAACAAAACAGAGACAGCAACTGAGACTAAATGCTGTACTCAGATCCAGACTGGAGGACATGTACAAGATTTTATGGTTAATACTTTGTGTCCTTCCTTAGCTCCCATCTCTCTTGATACTGTTCCCTCTCTGTTATTCATGACTCCCTTCATGACTGTTGGAAGTTTGGATTTTTTATCATCTTCTATTTGCCTGCAGGGACCTCAGTTATTTTATTTCTCCCCATGGGATCCCACTTCAATTGCAATTTGAATTAACAGGATTTCTTGCTGCATCTCCTGGCTGAGGAAAGTGCAAGTGCTGTCATGGCCCAGTAGAACAAACAGGTGAAGCAGTTCCAACCTGTAACTCATTTCTGTGGCATTTTTTGTAAACCCACGTGGCTTAATAGCAAGTGGGGGTGTTGGGTTTTTTGGGTTTTGTTTTTGGGGTTGTTTTTGGTTTTGGGTTTTTTTTATAAGCAACTATATACTATGGGGAAGTAATTGGAAATAAAAATGGGACACACCTTTTAATTCTCATGAAAGCATTTTCATGGGAAGCATTCTTACAACAACAGAGTGAGAACAAGTTAAATATTTTGTTTCAAAGGGATTATCCCTACCCAGCAGGGAACAGCTGGCATAAAACGCTGATCCACCTCCCATTGCAAACAAGAGCCAAACTCCTGTTGATTTCATTGGTACAGAATCAAGCTCTTATTAAGTCTGTGGCCAGCTTTGCACAACTTCTGTCCCTTCTGTCTGCTTCTCTCACATGTAGGCCTGACCCTCTCTGGCTGTGGGGAACCCAAGCTGAGTTGTGGCTGTAGAGAAACTGAAAGCATTTTAAGACGTAGATGAGCAAATTAGTGTAACAGCTTTTTCCAAATATGTTCAGTTGGGGAGTACACCACAAGTAGCCCCACTGACTTCAGTCTAGCCCATCTGTCTAGATAGCCAAATGACAAGCAGCAAATTGTATCCAGGATCTTGACTCACTAAAATGGGCCAGTTCCTTTTTTTTTTTTTTTTTTTTTTTTCCTTCTCCCTGGGTTAACATGGCTCCTCTCTAGTTTGTGTTTCATTCCTGTGTTCAGCCACTTAAAAAGGAGCATTTCAAGTTTTGTGTGCAGTTGTATCGCAGTATATTTAATAAAAGAGCACCAGTTACTGAAATGTTTTGAAAGACATCACTCTGAGATCTAAGAGTAGCCACAGACTTCTTGTTTCCTCTCCAGAGCATTCACATCGAGGCATAGATGTATGTAGAATTGTTTAGGGAACATACATTAATTCAAAAATAACTAGACAATTTTTAGGATCCTAATCTCTGATACTGATAGGCTTCATGTTACCCACATCCAGTCCTTTTATGGTTATATTGTTTGAATGTGTTTCTGCTAAGTGTCAGAACAGGCTGAAAATATTAGTGCCTGGGAATTGGGGCAAAAAGTAATAACAAGTGATTGGGTTGTTAAGAACTTCATAGTATGTGACAGTGAAAAAACTGGGCCTGTACTATCATATGTCATCTAAAAGTTAGCACTATGAACAACATGTTTTCATATCCTTTCTAATACTTTGAGATAGACCAAAATTTATCACAGCTACCTTCTTTCTACTCAGTTAATAATGAATGATCAGTGAAACATTTCGGAATAAGAAAGCTAGATGATTCTTGTAACCTCTGCTGTGAAAGGTTTTCAAAGTTTAAAACATACAAAGAGAAAGTAAGGGTTGCTCTATCTTTTAAAAGACAAAAAAATATGTAGGAGAGATGAGAAGTTTTAATTGAATAACATAGCTTGTGATATCATCATACAGGTTTGATTTTTTGATAATCAGATTGAGTTTCATTCATGTTCAACATTTGCATGAGTTCTCAAACAATGAAACTGTCTTTGTGGGCCTTTCTTTGACTTCATGACCACCATGATTTTCAGGGATGAAAGTCATGCTTTGATGAAAATGGTGTGATTGTGCGGGTGCTGTATAAACTGCAGTTTTTAATTGCTGGGAAAGGTGCTGTGTAAGAAGCTGTGTTTCTTCTTCATTACTAGAACTGATCCAAGACATAGAGAGTCCAAAGTCTTGCTCAACTGTTCATGGATAACAAGGTATCCAAAAATTTGCCACAGCAAAATTACAGACAAATTCCTGTTACGTGCACACCTCTGATAAGTCTGCACTAAGAATAAAGAGCCAAATTCTTTTCTGGAATAAAGGTTTTTCTGTTGAACTTCCACTACTGTTTCCTGCAGAGACCTTATTTACTAGTACAGAGTTCATGTAAAGAGGCAGGTCTTTACCTCTCCAAATTCTATTATTAGTGTTTGGAGACTTCTTTTATCTTTGTGCCAGTGCACAGAAAGAAGTATAATATGATGCATGCATGACTTCATCATAAATCTTCAACTTCTGGAGCCTGTGGGTGGGGAATTAAGTGTCCCACTTAGGTAGTCTGTAATTCCTCTTGCATCATATTCATAAGTGTGTAAAGATCCTGTTTCTGAAAGACTGGACATGCTGGCTCGCTGCTCTGGACTATATATTTATATATTAGTCCCTGTGCATTTGTACTGTTACAGCTACTTCTTTTGAACTTCGTGGCCGGCTAAAAATTTCAGGTATTCCAGGTTGCACTAATTATGAGGAAAAAGTGTTGTGAGAGTCACAAACTGCTTTTATGTAACTCTATGTATCTACAAAGAAAGGGTGAAGATCTGTTTTTCTGACCACTGTACAAGACAAACAGCTATAGAAATAAACTAAGTTCATCCAATTGCTCGTGGGTCCTCTTTCAGCCAGAGCCCACTCCTTATGCTCACCCTTGGCCTCTCATAGGGATGTATGTCATGCCACCTGTCTTCATTTCTGCAGTGTCTCTGTGGCTTTTCTTCCTACTCAGTCTGGTGGTCTCTCAGTGCAATATTCAGGAACTGTGCTTCTCTCATAGTTCATGTCTCTGATCAGACTGCTTTTTTTCTTTGCTGTGTGCAGTGACACATGCTTGCACTTTGCTTGGGGACTGAGTATCTTCACCGACGAGTTGAGTTGCTTCTTCCCAGCTAACTCAACTGAAGGGCAGTGACTACAACCAGCTCTGACAACGTTTCATCCATACACATCTATGTCTGGTTTATATCAAAATTATTCCCCTAATTCCAGCCATCATAAAAAAGCAAGCCCGAAAGGAAGAGGAATAAACATAGAGTAGTTTAAAATTGTATACTAGGAATAATTAAATTCTTAGTAAGAGACTTCTGTCATTTCTCTATTTTCACTCACCATGAGGAGGACAGCATGTTCTCATCTTTGTAGAGTCACATAAATTACTTGATTAAAGTGCATGTTGCAGAGCTTAATCTGGGCATTTGGAACCTCCTTGCTGTTTTCTCAAGGTATTTGTATGATAGATGAGGGAAAAAAGAAGTCTTATGCTTAGTTCCTCTTGTTATGTTGTAGATAAATTTTCCAGACATTTGCAAATAGAGAAAAGAACAAGAGTTCTTCAGCTATTTAAAGTCATTGAAAGAAGAAAGGCAGTTTAGATTACCGGCAGCCTACAATGTGCATGGCACAAAAATGTCAGTTTTAATGGCAAAGTTCAGGATAAAACTGTGTCAGCTAATTTAATCATTTACCATGAAATACCAGTTATCTTAATCTTACATGCAGTCCTTAAGTCTGCTGCATATTTTGTGTAATTGAATCCTGTCCCTAAAAGGGACAAAGCTGGGAATTTGCTTTTTAGTGAAAAGTTAAGGTCTGAATATTCGTGTTTATAAATTGTATTTGTGGCACTGTCAGATATTTTAATAGTGAGCAGCTAATATTTCTGATGAGTCTATTTTTTCTCTGTTTCCGATTTGTCTTCCATGCTACAGAAATCATATTAGTATTCAGTTTCTATGGATCTTAACCAAATTCTCTGGAAAAACTGCAGATATTGTTCCCAGAACTTAAGGCAAATAAATTAGTATCTAACCCAGATGACACAGTTTATTCATGTGGTTTGCTTTCCGTCTAGATACCTGATGTATTACTTCATCAGCAAATTCAACACGGCCAAGATGTCTTCATTTTCCTTCAGAGCAAGAGCTGTAAGAGCAGTGTGGTGGAAGTATTGGTCTTCCGTGGCCGGCCAGCCAGCGAGAACCCATCAACAGCTGTGATGAGCAAAGCAGACATGGGAGACAGGAGGCAGCTGAAGCCAAAGAGGACCCACGCCTGGAGCCGTGTCTGTGTGATTGGAGCAGAGAGAGGCCAGGACCCAAGGAAATCCCAGCAGCAAGGGAAAAAAACAGATTGACTCTCAGTGACTCATTTAGCTCCTGGATTGGACAGATCTCTCCCCTGCTGGCAATTTGGCTGAGCATCAATGGACAGATACCAGGATGAATAGCTTAAAATAATTAGGGGTTGGGAATTTGCAAAACTGCTAGCCATCCAATTCTTTACTGTGCAATGTGAGGCAGAAAAAAGAAATTACATTTAGGTTATTAAATATTAAGTCAGTGGATTTACTTCCATTTGGTGCAGAACAGGAAATTGGCTAAAATTCAACATTTATATCATTGTGTTGATGGTCTGTTTATCACTGAGCAAGTAAGTGCCTTTTGGCAGGTCAAGCTCTTTGACACATGGGGCAAATGTGTGCTTAATTTCTCCCAAACAGAAGAATTAATATAATAATAATTAACACAGATGAGAACAGAATTAAAATCAAGTACAGTCAGGAGTTCAGTTTAATGCCAGGTGTCTCACATTCTAGATGTTCTGGGGCCAGATTTTTCCTGTTGAAGGCAACAAGGATTTTGCCTTTGGCACTTATGGGAGCTGAAGTGGGCCTTGGATATAGAGAGACAGGATTCCCTGTACTTTCTATTAAATGCACAAAACCAGAAGCAACAGGCTCATTTAGTATCAGTAAAGGTCAGTTAAAATTATAGAGACATCCTTTGGAGCAAATCCTCTGCCTTGTATTTGCATATTTATGAATTAGAGATTACGACAGGCTATTTCATTTATTAGGGCAGCACTGCTATAGTTAATAGTCTGTCAGTATTTCCATTATAAACCCCGTTTTTCAGTGTTTAATATCTCAGCCATTTAAAATCACATCAGGAAGCAAGTTGGTCTTATGTTGCTGGCCAGGTGCAATTTATTGTTATGGATTATTTTCAATAATGCAATACTGCTCATCATATATGCAGATGAGCCACAGCATTTCTGTTGGAGGGACATAGCAAGGTGTGTAGATTCATTGTGGCTTTGTTTTTCTTTAGGAAAGAAGGGTAAAGAGGGATTTGACCAATCATGTCAACTGCAGTCTTATGTTTGAAGAACAGTTTTTCAAGCAACTGCTCTCAGAGGAAACACTGGTTCTCAGCAGGAAGTCAGAGGTGAGGATGGTTACCCTGTCCCTCTGAAATTTCTTGTCTACCAGTCATGGGTGAAACACCCCAGGAAAGAAAGCAGTGAACATAAAAGAAGAGGCTTTAGAAGTAACAGGAGCCCCAATTACAAATTCAGAAAGCTGGCCTCTTTTTAAGTATCTGCCAGCAGCAGAGAAGTGCAGTACTGTCCTGACTTTATTGCTGATATTTGGGGTAGAGGGGTTGCTAAGGCTTTAGGGGCAGTTATGAAGGTACTTGCACATGTCCCTAAATGGAACAATGTCATTTATTTTAGCAGTCTCACATCATTCTCCTTCCAAACAGCCCCACTTTGCTTTCATAGCAGTGTTAGTTCACTAAAAGGTAACTGCCTGGTGAGGGCAAATGTTCAGACTGAAATACAGTTTTTAACTTGCTAGAGTGAAAAAGCTACGCTTCAGAGTAGCTGAAAGAAGCTGGTCTTGCACTATAACCTCTTGCCCTATGAAAAGAGAAACAGTCCAAATAGAAACTCCCAGGGAGTGGTTTGTTTCCAAGGTATTGAAAAACTATTTGCTGCCTCAGTAACTGACAAGTTAGAAATCAAATTCATGGAGAGAAAAAAATGAAGCTATGTGCAAAATATTTTTTTCTCTTTTGCCTCACAAACACTGTTGGAGGTGGGAACATAGTCCATATTTTCCATCTTTCTCATAATAAAGCTCTTATGTGCACAACTGAAGGTTCCAGGGAAACTAGCAATGGCAGGCCAGAAACACTCTGAAACATCATATTTGATCCACTTGGTGCATTGCAGCTAATCAAACTGTGCCCTAGGCAAGACCCAGGGCTTGGCCTCTGTGCCACCTTCTGTAAATTTTGACTGAATTAAGAGTAACAGCAAGTTCAGAAGTTACATTATGCAAAAAAAAAAATTTAAGCACATGTAAGACAAGATTGCAACAAAAAGTCTCTGATCTTAAATCCCCCAAATCCAAATGGTGAGCCAGACTTTTCATCCAGTCTCTCATGAACATCATGAGAACCAAGAAACCAGATCAAGACACTCCACTCAGGCTTATGGAAAATCTGTTCCAAATCCAGGTGGCAAGGGCTAATTGGTAGCACTTTCTTAAAACAGTAGTATTTGGGATATTTTGTAGGTAATTGCTAACTAAAAGTGCATTTTCAAGACTCCTTCTAGAGTTGCCTTTGTGAAGAACAGTCTTCCTTCCCTAGGCACATCACAGTGCCTTTTCAGCATTGGTGATGATAAGTGATCATAACTCAGAAGGAGGCAGACTACAGAAATTCTAACTGTTTTGAATACAAAATTACTTCAACAGTTTTATAAAAAAGAAATAAGCCAAAGTAAGGGGGGGCAGGGAGTTTCTGCCAAATGTGTAGAAGATGTCATACATTCTAAAATTAAGTATGAAGTATTTAAAATGAAATTTGCTGGAGACTCTGTCCAGGCTCAGTAAGCTCTCTGCACAGCATTGTTTACTAGATATATTTGCTATTCTTTGTCTTTAATTTGCAGTGACATAAAATCTTGCACAACTGACTTGAGTGCATCTTTGAATGCTAAAAATACTAATTATTATGTAATTAGTCAACAGGATGTATGTAATTGTGCAATACCAGCATTCCTGGGTGTGGTTAAGTACATAGGTAGAATGCCAACACTCATCTAGATGTAGTATTATAAAATTACACAACATACACCCTGGGTGGATACTCTAATTAAATTTTACGTTTAAACAATAGCTACATTAGCAAAATAGGACTTATTATTTTAAAAAATATCTTCCCACAGGCATGGATCATAGTAGATGATGGTAATAATATTGCCCAAATAGAGTATCTTCCATCTCCCAAGGGACTCAGCCCTCTTCATAAACATACAAATAGGAGACAAAACCAGGCATAAAGAGCCCTTCATTCACTTATGGCATAAAAGCACCCTAAAAGAGACATGTGACAACTGCTGAGTCATGCACTGGAATAATTGAAGGCAGAAAATCACAAGGGAGGACTTTCTATCTCACTAAGAATCTCATGAGATTAACCAGAAATGTGACTAGAACTGTTGTATTTTTATGACTTAACAGACATCAGGACAATCCTTAAACCATGGTGGAAACAGAGCCACACAGTGAGTCAGATTCTTCTTTGAATTTACCCAGGAAGATCTAGGTTACAGCGATCAAATGTCTTGAGCATTTGAGTTAATTCTGATCTCTGCTACAATTTACTGCCAGTGTGGTGTAAAAGTCTTCTGCAGTCCCAGCCAAAACTTCCCTGCCTGGTCATCCCTCATTCTTCCTGTGGTACATCTGCAGTGACTGACAGGTATGCATGTCACTGGGGCCAGCACTGCAGAGATGGTGATTTGTGCAGTACTGACAGAAAACATGGCACACCAGTATTTACTCTCTTTTGACAGGGTTTCAAGGCAACAAATCCAGAAGAATGGAAAGGTGAAAATTCCAACACCAAAAAAAAAACCAAACCAAAAAGCCCTAAGCTGTGACTCATCATTAATGTAAAATGTCAGAGCCTAAAGGTGTCTTTTTTTCACGTGCCTGGGTGCAAAAGGGTGAGGTGCTTTCTGAAGATGATTTTATCTTTTACTTTTGAATCTGAAGATCTTGGATGTGGTTTGGCAAGTTCATAAAAATATTGTGATGAAGTTGAGTTGCCATCTGGAAATGATACATACAGAGATATAAGAAAGCTTGAGGAGAAAACTGCAAATGCTGGAAGAATAATCAGCAGTGCACATGAATGAGGTTAAAAATTGCAGACAATTAGCTACAAGATGACTCCTACTAAATAAATTATCAAAGACTTGACTACTGCTTCCAGGTTTCTATTGTGAGTCAAAAAGATGTTAATTTGGCCAAAGTTTTAGAAATGTGCTCTTCTTGTTTGAATTAACAAATCAGCCAACAAGGCCAATCTATACTGTCTTGCCGAGGCTATAAAGCTTCTAGGGAAGCTATTATATTTAATGCTCAGGATCAAGGGTCCCATGATATGCAAAATAAGCTTCTTTGTGTTAAATGAGAGCTGCACAGGAAAGAAAACCTGAGCTTGTCATGATGTGGAATTTCACATCTCGTTTCAGCATTCAATGAAGTGCTGTCCAGTTTAATAGAGAAGCACAATTTTTTTTTTTTTTTTCTGTATGCCTCCACAGATCAGGCCTCGCTCTGTTCTCATTTAGGGTTTAATCCAAGACTCAAAGTAAAAAGAAATTATCTCAATTACTTCCAACAGGGATCCAGTCAGTCTTGTGCCGTGGTTTTACTTAAATGTAAATTCAGTGCTAAGTTCCTCCCAAGAAAAAGAGGGGTAAGTGATAGGAGCCTGCACACTTAACTTTCCACCCTCCTGTTATTTGCTGCTGATAGAACCTGTCCTTTGGCTTGGCAAAAACTTCTTAATTTGTCAGGTCTCTTTGCAGTGTTGACTGGTATTAAAAAAATGCTCACCTTGACCTTCCTTATTGCTACATCGAGGCACTACAGTTGTACTCTTCTCTACTGCATGAGATTTACTTGTGTCCCTGGTGTGTTGTGATAAGCCTCTGAATGTCACTGCTGTGAAGGTTTTGTTCTTCCCAAAGACTCTCCTGAGGTTCAGTGAAGGCAAGTAAGGTTTGCTTGGGTTTAAAGGTAAATTGTGTATGTTACCATAATAAAGGGAAACATGCAAAGTGTTGGTTGAATTTAATAGGAATTTGAAATGTTTGACTTGTCACAAGACCAGTTGGTAATATGTGAACTTCTGACATTGCTCATAGCAGGAGGATCTCACCCCATGGTGAGTGCCAGGTCAAGGTCTAGTTATCACATATGTGCAATTTAAACCATCTTCAGAATTAGTCTTAAGTCTTACTATCACTTAGTAGTATAAAATAAGAAACATGATCTGAAAAACACTAGAGAGAAATACTGAAGTTTTGCACATCAAAAAGGCTAATTAGAAACTCTCTTCTTTTATAACAAATAAGCCAAGCATATTGACTTTAATTATAGGAAATACTCAAGGTTTGGAATAATCTATTGAAGAGCACAGATGTATACCAAATCCTATGTAAATGAGTGTGTGCAACTATTATTCAGGTTACCCATTTATTTATAAAAATAAGCTGTGTGTTCATGCTTTTTAAGGGGTAGAACATCATAAAAGGTTTCTCTCTCTTCCTTGCTCTTACTCAACATAGTGAGATAGTTATTTCTGTAGTTATATCTGTTCATCTCAGCCTAACATGCATTCCAGCGGATTCTTCCTGTACCTGAAGTAGTAGTAGTTCCGTTTGCTTTATTATGAGTAATTCTGCAGTTGTTCTGTCAGCTTTACTGGAATTGGATCTATGTAACTAGCAACAGAATTTGTTCTCCTCTGGTGGTAAAATTCCTTTGGTTTCAAAAAAGTTAATGGAATTCATAAGTACTTTTGTATTTTTCAATCTGTGTCGCAGAGCTGACTATAGCATTGGTTTCTTAAAAAAATACTACGACTATGATTTGCTACATTGCCCATTAGTTTTGCCAGGAGAGACTCTTAACAACCCTGGGAAGAAAATTTCACCTCTCCCTTCTTTTACCCTGTCTGGCTGCAAAGAAATCTTCTTAACTTTTGATAGCTTTACTTCATGGAGGAAAGGTTCTTCTCTGTCAGGGCCATGACAAGTGGGCTCAGCAAGCTGAATCACTCCACCCCAGATGCTCCTTCCATCTTACTCGCTGCCTCTACACAGATGCTGTGCTTTCCAGGTCAAATTTCATTTATGAATCTCCCATATACTTGTCTTCACATACTCCTTAAATTAGATGAGATTTCTACCTACACTGTGGCCGTCGTAGATGATCACCAAGCTGCGACTGGTCAGCTTCCTGAAGCCTGCTCCACGATCTCCAAACCGTCTTGCAAATACCAGGGCTTAATACTTTAGTTCTTAGAAACACCCATCTGCAAGAGCATATGTTGATAGTGAATTGTTGCTCTCTCTCATCACTAGTAGAGAATACTGATGTTGCCATTGCTGGTTCAACTCCTTCAATTCTCCCAATTTTCCTAATAATTGTCTTAACATTTCACAGGTGTGTCCAGAGCTACTGTGTCAGCACAAGTTCCAAAAAGCTTGTGGTAAAGTGTCTGCTTTCACCGCTCAGACTCAAGCTGATGAAAGGATTTGAGGAAAAGTGCTGTGGGCAATGAAGAATGATGAAGATCATTTAGATGAGCTGCAGGTATCATTTCCGATCGCTAAAAAGTAGGAAAAAATAATTGTACTCTACCATTAAAATAACAATCTCTATATAGCATCAAGAATTGTCAACAACTGGCCTCCAGTCTAGTTTGAAGATTTTGGTAATCTCACCACATGCTGCCCAAGTCTGAATAAGATTGCCTAGGCCACAGGTTAGAGGGAGGGTACATAACACTGGCCAGACATCAGTATTTGGCCTGATCTTACACTTCTGCTTCTGAACATCCACTACTGGTAATTATCAGACATGAAATATTGGAATAGTTAGATTTTTTCAGCTTTGTATTCTTGGTCTCAGGTTTTTATGTTTACCTCATTTTTAGTGAGTCTGAAAAGGAGACAGCTTCTGTCCTAATTGCACTGTCATAAGGAAAACCAGCAATTTTTACTGACCCTGGTCACCCAAGGGCATCCTTTTACAAAGAGTCACCTCTGACAGGTGGATCCATGTTGACTGACATGATAGATGCAGCACTTGTAAAAGAAATCAGCTTGGAGTTGCATATCTTTTAGTGGCAACTAAATGCAGAAAAGAGTTGCAAGAGTGGGAGCATCAGGAGACTGTCAGTTGGTTGTGAAGTCAGAGTGAAAGTTTTATATATAGTTTCATCTGTTTGAGGGGCAGATGGTTCTGTTAGTAGCTATTCCTTACATACAGTTCAGACTTCTAAAGACCTTCTTATGCCCTACTTTGGATAAAAGTACATAAAAAACCTGAACCCACCAGCTTTCGCCTTCAGTGTGTAGTCAGTAGATTAGAAGGAAAAGAAGCTATTACACCTGGGAAATTAAATTCGACTCAAAGATAGTTTAGGATAATGAAGGTGAAAGATCAAAATATAGTGTGATACCTGTACAAAGTGTATTGACCTCCTGTCTAACTTTTTTGTTCATGCTTGAAATCTAAAATTTGGTTTCAAATAAAAATCACTTCCTACCAGTTCATATAAGACAAGAACATTATTGAATTCTGACTGAGGTAGTGTTGCTCAGGGATGGGGCGCCCAGTCCTGGCCCTGTGGCATGGGGTCAGGAGCATTTTGCAGGATGTGACTGTTTCCAGAACACAGGCAATTCTGACTTGAGGGAAGGGTGAAGGAGATGGGCACCTACAGGCAGAAAAAAAGCCAAGTCACAAATGAAAAGTTTGTATTCCTTCCTAGCACTACTGGTCTTCTGATGAAATTTTCAAAATTTGGGATGAGTGGCAAATTTTTCAGCGAATCCAAGGGAAGCAGAATAGGAATGGTCAGCTTAGCAAGAGAAACCAGGCCACCAGGTAAGATGGGCAGCCATGTGGGAGAAGAGATGGAGGGCAAGGGAAGCGAAGAAGGCAGGCTGGCTCATGGAGGTGATCTGACCCGCAGAAGGACGTGCAGGGAAGGGAGAGACTGCTGCTGGTTAGGATATATCTGGAAGCCATAAAATTGGTGCTGAGAGGGAGGTGAGGTGCTGGAATCATCTGTCTGAAAAGAAAAGGGCAGAGAAGGAGAGCAGTAAAACTTTGGGGTTGGCATTGTGGGTGGCAGCGGGAAGAGCAGGGCTCCTTCTGCACCCACCGTGCTCCCAGGTAGGGTGACCTGGCCACAGCTTCAGGAATGAGGGGGATTCGTTGTCTCTGACTGCATGACATTATTTAGGGGAAAAAAAAAAAAAAATGGGGAGAGAAGCCTAAATCTCTTACTGCTTGACTGGGGAAACAAGAGCTTAACAATGAAGGGAAAGTCTTTCTACCTTCTCCCAAAAGCAGTTAATCTTCAGTCAAAGGCTTTACCTGGGGCTTTTCCGGAGGCCACCTCTGCCCCGTGGGTGACATCCCTGTCTCTGCTTGAGCCTGGGAGGGCAGTGAGAGTGCCAAGCACCTCTGAGCCATGAGGGGGATATTGAGGAGGGAAGGAGGTTTGTGCCAGTTAATTAGCAGCACTTTGGTGGTTTCTGCAGCCCACAGTAACCTTCATAAGACCTGTAGTGAAGGAGAGGTATTTGGGGATATGTGGTTGAGGCTGGAAGTCGATTTATTTGAGCTCTTCTGTCTTTGAGCATCGAGTTCATTGTTCTTCCAACTCCCTTTAGAGACCATGACATCAGCTGTCCAGGATGAGCAGCCCAGAGTCAAAAGGAAAGGAGCCTTTTGCCCATCACTGTCACATAAATCAGGGCCTAAATCTGTAAAATGTGAGAAAATGAGAGATTCGATTATCCATATGGATCACTCTGGATTTACTCCAGATTGCTTCATTAATAGCAATCAAAGACATCACTTTAATGGATTTTTTATCCTCAAAATTATGATCATGGGGAATTTGTTCTGGCTATTGGTTTTGAAAAGGCTTTTGATTCTCTTCAATAGCCTTAACTTATTTCAGATTTAGGTAACAGTAGGATTTGGTCTTAAATATGTTAGATAGGTCAATCTCCTTTATTCAAATCCACTGTTATGTTAAAACTAATGACCACAGTTTGAAGATGATTTATATACTGAGGCTTAGACATGAGAGTCTTTTTTCTCTGATACCTTTTCTGTTACAGAGGAGCCTTTGTTTTGGGAGAAGTCACTGCTTTTAAGGGAAAAGTCAGTGATGTTTTCCATTTTGCCCCTAGTTGGAGAATATGTTATTTTTTTAATGAAGATTTTCTTTAATGAAGATTATGCTGGAAGTCACTGAATGATGTTCATGTTTCTTCTTTGTTAATTGGGGTAAAACTCTTAAAGCCATTAGGTGATTTAAATGTAGCTCTATTTGAGCAATATCCTTTATTGGATCCCCCATTATCCTTTAAACATCTTGGTGTGCAAGGGGATAAAATTAGAATGAATTTGTTTGCTTTAAATTGCCAGCCTCTGCTTGATAAAACTATTAGCTATTTAGCTAATTGGGCTGCTCTTCCATTATCATTAATTGGCAGAATTGATACAATTAAAATGGGGGGTTTATCTAAAGTGTGTGTGTTTTTTCCAAGGTATTCCTATCAAGTTTCCTAACGTGTTCAGGGAGTCTTACATTATGCAATTAGTTTTGTTTTCAAGGTTAGAGGTAAATTCAAGATTAATTTTGAAACTCCAAAGCTTCTTACAGAGTCAGCTGGACTGATTCCTGCTAATTTTGTCGTTAGTTTTGTCTCCCTCAGTGCAGTGTGTGTTGTGATTTAGACAATGCCCAGCCCTATGGGGCTGTGGAGAGTGTGGGGCGGTGCAACCACGGGCTCAGCACACCCGCTTTGCAGAAGGTCAGGGTGAGGCTTGTCCCAGGACTGTGCCCAGCAAGGTGCTAAACACCCATTACTCCCTGGCCCACCAAGTATTTTAACACAGCCAGAACTTTTAAGCACACAAGCCCAGTGACGCCAATTAGCTTACTCATACTAGTAAAGTTAAACAATGACTGCACTCGGTTGGGGCCACAGTAATCATCACCTTGTCAGTTTGAGACTCCCACTGAATCCATTGCAAAATAGCACCACTTTCTGCTTGCACCTTGGCTGTGCTCTCAGCTGATGCTGCCCTCCCTATGAGCAGGGCAGGACGCTGTTTGGAGGAGTCGCTCTGCCAATCCTCTTGTGTGTCCAAAGCACCGAGAAACTGCACCCTGTGCTCCTGCCATCCCTGGTGGACATGCCATGATGCCTTTTAGGCTGCTAGTAGAAATCGTGCTTCTCCCTTCTAACGCTATGATTCATGTCAGCCATTAGCCTCAAATAAATGAATGGGCTGAAAGAAAATTAAAACCAAATCACGCTTCTATCAAAGGGAGGTCTTGTTGACAAGCAGAGCCTCTATTGCCAGAATTAGTCATCTGGGTCTGCCTTTTGCCCCAGACACTAAGAAAACCAGAGGATGATTAATTGGGCAGGACCAGGAGGATGTTGCCCCTCCTATACAGCTGGCCAGTGTGGGCAGTTTCTAAATCACATCATGAGGGCAATGGCTACATCACTGAACACAATGGCTACACCACCTCTGCTGCTTCACCTTCGCCACAATTTTATGTAGTGCTGGGGTACCACATTTTTTCTTCACCACCCAAACATGCCTTTATACTGTGATTTTCTTTACCTTATCTTGCAAGCCATGTGGAGCTGCGTCTACTGCCTTTTTAAAGCTGCTTAAAATAATTTCTATCTAGAATATAAAATAGTTTTATGCAAAATGATTTTTTATAAATATTTTGGCTGTAAAAGATGTGCAAATATAATTATATTTAATTTTAACTAAAAAAAGGTCAGGCTCTTTCCTGCAGACATGATCCAATATGTGTGTAACATGTTTGAACACTGGAGCAAACTTGATGCAATGCTGCCCTTCTTAATTCATTTGAGTCATTGTCATTTTAGACTGTACCAAAGTCATTTCATGAAACACATCATGCTTCATGGGTTAATCCTGATTTAGCTGTGACGCTTTGCTTTTGGGTATTATCTAGATTGTTTTGCCCATCTCTTCTTCATTCATTTCGTCTGTCATGAATATCATTCTACATGGATTTCACTCATACATTTATTTGTATTTAAATTATGCATCTCTTTAAGGAGATAGACCCATCAAGTGATACAATACCTGATGGCACAAAGAATGAGGCATTGTTTACTTTTGCATAAAAAGCCATGAGGATGGAGCACACAGTTTATAGGATACTAATGAATTATTTGGATGGTTGACCTTAAGTCAGACTCAATCCAGCTAAGCTTGGTAACCAATGCATTTGAAATGTAATGGATAATAGTCCAAGAGCCAAATATATTGTAGGTCTAGCTTGCACAGGTTGGCCCTTATTGACAGCCTTATTGAGGGGCCTTTGCTCTGAGTGGCTGGGGAAGTACCTCATCACAGGCTCGGGGGCTGCCTTCTTGCCCCCACAGGAACAGAGGTTGGCCTGCTGCTCCAGCTCTTGGACACTCGTGGGGAGGCAGAGAGCACCTAAGTCTCTGGAGTCACGACCTGGCGTGTTTCATGAGCGCTGAGTGAATTCACCGGAATGAAAGTGACCTTGGGCTGAGGGGCCTGTTGCAGCTCTCTCGGGAAGAATGAGTGCTCCCACAGTGCAGTTAGAAACCCCACACTCCCACAGACTCCCCATGACTCAGGGAAAAGGAGGGAGCAGAAACAGAACTCTTAGAATGACTGCCTCACAGCACTAAATGCACTGATCCTGTGCTGTTTATATTTCTGAATTAATTGCAGTAAATAAGGAGCATCATACTGGGTAAAACTCAAGTGAAGGAGATGAGGATTAAGCCCAGGCAGAGCAGATGAGCTGCAATGCAGGAGTCAGTCCTTCCTGTGCAGCCTTTAAGGTATACTAGGGCCAAAACCTCCTTAGTGCTAGCACTGCTGTTTATTTGCTTCCATATCAGCTGTGAATTTGGCTTATTGTCACCATTAAAGAGTCCAGAATAGGGGGCATCCTGGGCTGAAACATTACTGTGCCATACAATGCCTTCTCCTCATTTGAAAGTAGAGATATAAATCTGTATGTCATTAACTAAGACAATAATAAATTAATACAAAAGCCAAGTAATAGTGCTGTAATGCTTTCATGTATGAATTGGAATGTGAATACTGAGCTTTTCATTTCATGGTTGAAAAATACATGAGTTGACCCAAATATTAATTTCTGTATTTCAATCATTTACATATTATGGGTCAATAATTATTTCTTGCACAAATGACTTTTCAAATGAGAAGCAGTATATTGTGATGGTCTATCATGTTTACAAACATCTCATTGTTTTCCGAACTTAAGACTTAGTATTTAAAATATACTGGACCAGATATTGTTTGCCAAATACAATACAAAACTGAGTCATGTAAAATTCAGGTACTATCTTCTTTTAGTATTATCCATAATTTATAATATTCATAAACCATGGAGTGACGGGCCTCTGCCTTTGGGAGGCCCACATCCCCACTTTGGAATGGGCATAGTTTTCCAGCAATGGTTTAGGAGACCTGACACCTCTTTCTGCTCTTTCCTGACCTTAAAAATCTCGCCCCTTTGAGCAGCAATCCCTCTGAAGATCCAGCACTGTCAGCAGAACTAATGGTGGGGATTTTAAGAAGTTTATTACATCCCAAGATTTCTTTACAGCATGCAATGACATCCAGCAAAATGCCTAGGATGTCTTTTTTCAATTACTTTGCAAAGCTAAAATAGCATAAATTATCTTGGTTTTTACTTACTGGTATTGAACTTAGTCCATAATTTTGAGCTGTTCATTGTTTCATCATATTCTACCCCTCTATTAGCCAACATATCCCAACAGAAACCTTTTGTCTTAGAGTAAATGTGTTCAAGTGTTCAAGTACTGAATTAATAAGGGCCCAGTGCAACATATATATACTGCCCAGCAAGATGAATTTACACATCTGCCTTTTCCCCTAATTATAATTCCAGAGGTTGAATGTCAACAGCATTTGGGTATATCCTCAAAGAGGCATGCAAACACACACATACAGGCTCACACACTGTACATTAATCTCTCTTGGCTTATCTGTTGCTGTCTTTAATTTGTATACTTCAAAATTGAGTGGTGAGGTCATTTATTAGACTGTTTCTGTGAATTTTATGTAGTGATAAGAAAGCAGTAGCATGCAATTTGTTTTTATAGGACTCAGTTTTGTAAGTATGATCTAATATTTTCTTCCTTTAACTGAACAGTGAGGAAGAGGTGATTTCAGAGCTAACTAAGAGTTAACTGGCTATGTTTCAACTGTCACCATTGTCTTAAATCTGCATAGAGAGTGGAGAGAGCCAGAGAGGTGTAAGTACAGCAGGCCACTGGGAAAAAAAAAAACGTTTATAAGTAGAAATTTCTCCTCAGAGCAAATTTTTCTAGTTCGTCTTGATTTTTTTCATTTCCCTATTTTTTAAACACAACGTGTGATGGAGACGGCTGTTATTATCCAAAGGACCCGACTTGCTGGCTCACTGCATCTCTGTTTATGAAATGCCATAACAAAAGTGAGCTCACGCTTGTGTGCTTCCAATGCGTGATGTTCCTGTGTGCCAGATGGGCACTTTCATGACTGTATGAGCGTGGATTATTTCATTTCCTACATCTGGGACTCCAAATGGCTGCACAGAATGCCACAGGAGAGAGGAACAGATCTTCAGCTGGGGAAACCTACCTTCACAGGGGAACCAGCTACATCAGAGGGGACGAGGCAGAAAAGCCCCGAGTGATATCTGAAAGTTCACATAAACCAGGGCCATAAGGGAAACCTTTAGAACCAGGAACAAGACAAAAATAAACAATAACTAATGCTGGATGTCAGCTGTGCTGAAGGGGGAGGGAAAATAAACCGTAAGCAGTTTCTTGTCTGGCCACAGAAGATGTGTTTGGAATGCTGTTTTGTATTTCAGCTCAGAAATTCTGCTGTGACCTTCAGATATTGCTGGGTATTACAAGTGCTACAGATAGCCAGAGAGAAATATTCCAAGGAGAGATGGCATATACTGTGCCATACTAGTTAATGTGTGCGTATTGTTCACAGCCCGTTCCCAAACTGTGATCAGGCAGCCTTGTTAAAACAGTGCGGGATTCTACAGTAACAGTCAGGAATGCTAGTTAGTCATAAAGTTGTTGCAGGGTTTGGAATAATTAGTTGTTTGTTTGTAAGCTAAGAGTGCTTTCTTTTCTTTTTTCTTTTTTTTTTTTTTTTTTTTTTTTTTTTCTTTTTTTTTTTTTTTTAAGCCCGAAACAACGAGAGCAGATCCTCAGTATAGAGGATCTGGCTCACTACACTTTTGCAGAGTATGTTTCATTTCAGAGCCAGCAAACAGGAGGACATGGTGAGAAGAATTAGCTGTAGCAGAAAAAATATATTTAAGTCAGTGACTTTCTTAAAATGAAAGAGAGCAAACCCCCAAAAAGAGAAAAATGAAAAAAGTAATGAACAAAAAGAAGTAAGTTTGTGACACAAAGTAAGAAAAATAAACAGCAGTTGATTTAACTATTTTGCATAAGATATTTACAAACCACAGCATATTACTGTTTGCTTTATGCATTTTCACATCCTGCTCAGTTTAAAGCAGTAATTTTCTGCAAGGACAACAGAGGGAAAAAAATGCTTTACACTGCTTATATTAATTACATTTTTTCATTACCCGTCATGTTTTCTACAGGCTTGTGTATTATTACTGTAAAATGTAATGAAACAGAAAAAGAAAAAAAGAATGGACTTCTGGGAAATTTTCCAATTCTTGAAATGCAATGTTAATTGAGTGCTATTTTTAGGTCATCACAGATAGAACTGAACCCATTGCCATCAGATCACAGAATGGGGACAGCCCAGGTGCAACACAAACTGGGCGAGGGAGTCAGTTTCTACTAATGGAGAAAAGGAGAGAAACTAATTCCCCAGAGGGATGGGTTTGGGGCAGTTTCTGTTCCTTGATGTAAAGTTCTCAAAGCAGAAATGAAAGGGAAGGGTGCAGAGCTGGCAGGGGCCCAGCACCCACCATACCCAACCATGGTCACACCTGAAGGAGATCTACTGACTCCTGAGTCAGGAGGGCAGAGTAAATGAGAGGCTCTGTCTGGTTTTGTGGCTGACTTTCAGCTCTGGGAGGGAGGGCACTCTGAAAGCCGACATGAAATAAAGTCCCCCAAAATGTATCAGAAATCCCTTTAATTTATAGATCTCTTAAAAGGCTGCCAAAAAATCAATTATTTTAATTTGTATATAGTGCAGCCATGGACTGATTCGAGTTCTTTTGAAGTATTTTTAAACAGTCATTGCACAAAGGCATCCTCTTTCCCATATGCAGAAAAAAAATGAATTGAAAATCAGAATTTCTCACAATCACTTTGATTGGAAGAATAGTGCAATTCACGTGGGATTCTGCAAGCAAAACTGAGTCCCCTCGCTCAGTCTGTTAACTGAGTACCTTCACTGTCAGTCCCAAGAATCAGTGTAGCTCCACTGCTCCCTTTATTTCCTGCCTCTTCTCCCAAAGGGTGTAGGGAAATTGAGCCAGTAACAGGGGAAATAGTTACTGGCACTTGAGGGTGGCTGAAGGTTCCCTTTGAAACAGAAGTGGGAAATCATCAGTGTGCACTTACCAATGCCAGAATCACAGAATGTGCTGGGTTGAAAGGATCATCAAGTTCAACTCCTGACTCTGCCCAGGACTTTTCCAAGAGTCACACCCTGTGCCTGAGAGGGTTGTCCAAACACTTCTTGAAGTCTGTCAGGCTGGTGCTGTGACCACCACCCTGGGAGCTGTTCCAGTGCCCAAGCACCCAGTCACCCTCTGGTGAAGAGACTTCTCCTCTCATGGAACGACTTGAGGCCATTCCCTCAGGTCCTGTTACTGTCACCACAGAGCAGAGATCAGTGTCTGCCCCTCCTCTACCCCTCAGGAAGAAGTTTGTAGCTGCAGTGAGGTCTTCCCTCAGTCTTCTCTTGCCCAGGCTGACCTCAGCTGCTCCTTATATGACTTCCCCTCCAGACACCATCTTCATAGTTCTCCTTTGGATGATCTCTAATAGTTTTATATCCTTTTATATTGTGGTGCCCAAAAATGTCCACATCAGTCAGAGTGGCCAGGCCAGTGACCTCTGTGAAAGGGAAGAGAGCACCCTACTCAGGGGAAGCCAGTGTCCACAAAGCTGTTCATTCTCTGTATAGCACTGCACTGCCATAAAAGCAAGAGCCTGACCCAAACATTTCAGCAGCCATTCTGAATGGTAGTTAGCATGTTTTTGGAACAACTGAGATTAACCCAGCTTCCTACCTGCTTTGGCCCCATCTCAAAAAACAGTCGTGATCAGATGGTAGAATTACCAAGCAAGTTCTCTTTGTTTTAGTGTTAGTGGAGATTTGCTAACCAGCCTCTAGGTGGGAGACAACCCTCCACCCGTACTGGCCCGGGTCATCAAAGACATTGGGGGCAGGATCCTAAACAAAGACACTTAAGCACCCAAATTCCCGAGATGAGCTGGGCTTTTTTACCGTGGTACAAACAGCTTGAATTCTGGCCTTTCCTTTATTCATTAGAATGTGGGTTTAGTTTTCTGTGGGTCTGTTAGTCACTTGAGGGTCCAGGTTCATCCTTTTTCCAAACTCAGTTCAAGAATCCTGACTGTGCCCAAAGGCCACAAGAAATACAAGGCCTCAGTAGTGCTCCCTTGGATGTGGCTCTCCTTGACCTACGCAATAGCATGTGCATGGTGTACCCATCAAGCAAGGCCGTGTCTTCACTTCTTGCCTATTTTCAATGCTATACCCTTCCCTTAAGTCACATAACCCATGACTTTTCAAAAATACCCCCTCAGTGCATTTCAGATGTGTCTTCTCACCTATTCTGCAGCAGATATGGCAATGGTATATAACTGTTGTGGATTTGCCTGGCAAGGTTTAGACGGATAAAAAAAGCAAAGCGAAACACAAAATGAAGAGTTGGTTTGCTCTCCAAATATCTCTAGTGCTAAGATTAAAATGATAAGTCATAAATATAAGCCAATGTGATTTTCTCTTATCTGACGCATTGAATTAAGTCTGCTGTGCTCAAACACTTACAGCAAAATTGACAAACGCTTCCTTTTAGGAATGCTGCATCAAATGTAATAGCATGGCACACACTGCCCTGCACTCGCACACAAGGTGTGTGAACTGTGATACTCTTATTGCAAGTCAAGAAAGAAATCCTGCTCCTCCTGATTCTGCTTGTCCTGCCTCCAGCAGCGGTGCCAGCGTTTGGACTTCATTTAGTCAAGCCAAGTGGCCCCAGCTTGTTGCAGCCTCACCGTGGGTCTTAGCTCATTATTGGCTTGTCAGCACTAATACTTCATCAAGACCAATCTCAAACCTGGCAGCTACTCCTACATTTTTGTATCTCACCATGACAGAACCCTTCTCATGTTTAGATTAGTTATTCCTCTTTGCTAGGAAAATTGATCTGGATCCACAGCGCTTGGATTGGGAGTCAAAATATTTTTCCATAAAGGACCCAGTTTTGTTCTTTCAGAATGGTTCATTTTTCCTCAGCACCCGAAGCTGTTCTCATAGGCTGCAGTCCAAAAATAGCAGGGCTCCTTTGCAGGGCAGAGTAGGTAAACTTTTTTGTAGCAGGATGACAGGAGCAAGTGTTGGAGAGTATAGAGGGAGCAATGGGAGTCATGAAACCACAAAGTCTCCTGAAGCATGGGCAGCCTGACCCAAGCCAGCTGGATCCCACAACACCAGCCCTAGGGAATGGCTCCTATATGAGCCAGCCCCTTCACTACTTTAGCTGCTGAGGAAAGGCCAATAATTTGTTAATTCCAAGTTACACTCATTGCATAAATCAGGGAGTCAGTATTCCAATGGCAATTCAGACTTGAGATAATGTCTTAAGATACAAGTAGTCACTGGTTTCCATGGGAATTTTGCCATATCTTTCACTGGGACTAGGATTTAATCTATGGGAGTTTTCACTTTTTCAACTTGATTGGCTGGCACCTGTCCTCTATTGAACGACAGTCACAGTGCACCTGAAGAATTGTGGTAATAAGCTGGTCAAGGAGACTTTGCAGGGTGGACCTGAGGAGGCTGCAGTCATCTGACTGGATCAATAGGTGGGATTTCATCAGAGAGAAGGGGTTCAAATGTTACTTTGAAAATTTCACTGCAATGTGTTCATTTTCTGTTTCAGCTGTGTTGGGAATGGCCTGTAGATTTAAACTGGGACTCAGAGCAGAAGAAATAAGGAGCTGTTAATTCTTACTAAAAAGATGCTATTCCAGGCCATAGCCCTAACATAAATAAATATGGCATATTCAGAGTGAACCATTGCTTCCATGATGAAATCAATGGCTATAAATTCAGCTTTGGTCAGATGAGGCCTCAAGCCTGCAGACCGTGCACCAGATGTTTATTATTGTTCAGAAGATCAGCTAGCTTCTGACTGCAGCCCAGTCCTTTCAAAGAGTTCAGTTGTCTTGATCCAAGGAAGCAATAGGCAGCAGTGCTTAAATATGTTTCAGGCTTTGTGATTTTCAAAAACCCGTGTGCTCTCAACTCCCAATGACAACTTGGAGCCTGGAAACTTTAAAAATCAAAAGTAGGTACTGATTGGTATTCAGGGGAGCTTACGTATGTGTGGAAATTTGCCTCTAATTTATCCAGAAGCCCTGTCATTCTGGGTCACATTAGGGACCATGAACTTCACCTGGCACTACTCTGCAAGCTCTGCTCCTTTGCATGGCTGTGGGTAAAACAGGAGGAAAGATGTATTATGGCTCTCAATGAACAGGAAGATGCCATAACCAATGATGTGTTAGCCAGGATATTAGAAGATGGCCCTGTATACATCAGATGCAGAACCCAATTAGCTGGGGCAATTACAGTTTCTGATTTAAAGGTTTTTACAGGTTGTGAAGCTTCCCACCCTTTTCAGCCTCTATGTCCTCTCTGCTGAGGATCTACAGGTGAAGAAGCCCATCTAGACAACATGGCCTGCATAAACTGCTCGAAGGCTTTGGCTGCTACAGTATTGGCACCCAATTCACATCACAGCCAGGACAATTCAGATGCTAAACTGGCTGTCCATGCTCACACATGAGCCTTTGAAATGAAAATGTACATGGACCAGCTCCTGAATACTTTTGTAGATATGCCAGCACAAGGCCTCTGTGGTCCCCTTGCAGTCCTCCTCAGACTAAATTTACAAGTAGGCAGTGTTCTCACCCAAGAGGATGGGCATTTGTGATCTAATTGATTAAATCTGTGTTATCCAAGAGCGTGTTCCCAGCCAAACAGTGAAATTCTTCTAAAGCATTCTAAAATCCCGGAATGACCTGTGCTGCACCCACACAGAGCTGCTGCTGACCCTGCACTCCTGCCAGTCTGGGATGTAATGTGGCCTTCAGACCAACCAGCTCTGGGCATCAGGGATTTTGTACTACTAGAAAAAGGTGGCTAACTCTCCACTCCCTTTTCCTGGCTGTATGATGTGAAATGCTGCTGAAGTCAGTGGAGTTGCACTGCTATAAAACCAGATACAACAGAACGGGTAAATATCTTGATATATCTAATATCCATAAAGTTAATAATGTCAATGCCAACAGAGTCCAGAGCAGGACTGGCCTCTTGAATTTGCCTCACTTAGCACCATTATTTTCATCAGGTTTTTGTTACTTTGTCATCTTCCTGGGTATCATCAGAATAAAGTTCATCTCCCAACTCCTCAAACCCAAGCTTATCCCTCTAAGAGTCATAAGTCATGCTTAAATGGTATCCTTTGAAATGGGGCACTGTGCACAAAGAGCCTACCAGGTTCCCATCAGAAGAGTTAGTTCAAGACTGGGGGACTGGAAACACTGGCTGCAGACAATTTCTTTTTTTCTATTTGTTAACCCACTTTATCCAAACACTATGAACATTTGGTGCATTTAGTTCTAAATATGTCAAATGTTCCTTTAGGGAAGAACTTCAAAAACCTAAAATCATCTCTTAAGATTAAATTCATTGCCTGAACTCAAAATTACTCTTCTCTCACAAATAAACCACACACACATACCTGTGTGTTTTGTCTGCACTGCAGGAACTGTCCTGGGGTAGCACTGTGCTGTCTGTAGATCCCTGCTAAAAAGCCTGGCTTTCTGATACTCGGAGAGAGCTGCAAATATCAGCACATCACTGTGGGCAGTGGGAAGCAAGAATTATTATCCCAGAATATAACAAATCTAAAAATAAATTGCCTTCATTTTTACCTATTGCACACCGATGGGGGTAAAAACAACTTTACTTAGTGTAACAGGACAATAACAATGGAATTGGCTTGGTCACAAGATTTTTGCAGGATGACACTGATGGTATTACTATCCAGCTTCAAAGATTTGGAAAGATGTGGCTGCTAACACTGGAGAATAGAAACCTGTTTTTCATCAACTAGGCTGGCCTGACAAATTAAGTCTGTGGAGTCATTAGATTAAGATAAGAGCTTATCTCCTAGACTGACATTTATTCAGAGGTTTTTATGCTGCTCAGCTAGTAATTAGTGCAGTTGAATTTTTAACACTGCTTTGTCCGGTCATTTGACAAATTTGAAGTATATACAGTTTTGATTAACAAACAAACAAAAAAACATCTAAAACACAAGAACAAAGTATTATTAGCTTGGAAAGGTTTTAAGAAGAGTTGAGATGATGCTAAAAATCTTCGAGGAGGTCAGAAGTGCTTCTGCTGTTGACTCATTTCCATACACAGATTGAGAGGCTCCATAAACTAAATTTTTAGGCACTAAGCAGCAGATATCTGTAGCAAATCTGTATTTTCTTTCATGCCCATCCATTTTGTAATTCTGCTGCTTTAGAGGGGCAGGAATATGGTGCAGGCTGCCGTCCTGCTCATTAGAGCTTGTCTGCTTCCTTCAGCACTCCGGTTGGGATTTCAGGCGGGGGCAGTTTCAAAAGGAATCTTCTCTCATATGGCTGATTTCATGGGATAAGGTTTATTTTTTCTGTCCTAATTTTCTTGTAATAACAGATGGATTGTTCCACAGTAAACCAATGCATTACTTTTGGACTCATGTTTTTAAATTGCTTTAGACTAAAAAGTATCACTTTTTTTAAACAGTTCATTTTGAGTAACTGGAGATCAGAATTGGATTAATAATTAGTGATTAAATGGATGACTGTTTGTTTATGAGCTTTGACAGGTTTGTTACAGCTACATCCTGTTACAGCATTTGTTTTGTCCAAAGTGCAGCCATCTCAGCATCTATGGTTGTTACCTTTAGAGAAACACAGACAAGAGGAGTTCATGGTAGTAAATTATGGTTCATCCAACTGCTTTCTGTGATTACTGGCTTTCGCAAAAACAACAGCAACAACAGCAAAGACTGCTTGTTTACATTTTACACGGTACTGCCAAGACCCCTGAACTCTGTGGACTCAGGGCCAGGGCCATGAGCTGCAGAGGGTGACACGTTGTCACTCACCTGCACTCCTAAGCTTGAGACAACAGTGGTAAAGTAGGACACAGGCTCTCAGGCTGACTGGGACCAGGATCTGCATGCTGGTTTTCCATGTCCATTTCTGTGGGTTTTCATGGCATTTATATAACCCCAAAGCATGAGAGGAGTTTTGGCATCTCATAAGTACAACAGTTTTTCCATGGTTGGAATGCCATGGATGGGAAGTAAGGCATGAGGCAGGGAGTTATTTCAGATCTTTGCACAGCCAGGAATGAATCCCTGCTACTCTCTACTTTCTGAGCCAGACCCTTGACCTAGACCTGCCCTGACGCCTGTTTCAATGCAGATGCTTTCAGCCCTCTGTGTCTGCTAAGGCCCATGCTACTTCCCACTGGAGATGTGAGACCCTATATATTCTGTATCTATTTCATATATGTGTAGAATTCAAGCTCTGTGGCAATCTCTGCCATTGGACAACCCCACTGTTCCTGGTCTGTAGGTGGCATCTCAGCTTGTGGTCAGGAGTGCCTAGAGGTAGAGATGGAGACAATGTTTTTGCTCATAAAATGGCCTGGAAAGATATTTGTATCAAGCTGAACCATTTGCATCAATCCCTCAAAAGCTTGAAGTACTATTTTGCTCTGTAAAAGTTAGCTGTTAATGCTGCCTTTGCTGTCAACCGTGTCAAAAATCCTGCATAATTCCCAATATTTAATTCACTTCCCAGCAGAGAGAAATTAAACCCTTTCCTGGACCTTGGGTGAGCATGAGGGAAAGGCCCAATTTCTGATACCTCTAGGGAGGAGCGTGGCCTCAACAGAGGGAGGAGGAGGGATTTAAATTCAAGCTTCCCAGGATGTGTGGCAGCAACATCCCTCTTTTCCTATTGTGGTGGTGCAGAACTATTTTATTAGGTTTTTATAAGAAGTTTATGTTATGGTTCATTTCACTGTATCCCCAATTCTGTATCCCTTTTATGTTGTCTGTATAATAAGGTGTTTTGCATCAGTCCTCCCACTCCTCACCTGACTTGTAACATCCCCTCTGCCCCAACCCCCCTCTCTGGGGAACCCTATCTATCACTTTGAGGAGCCCTCCCAGGTTGCAAAATCTCAGGGAGGGGGCTTCGGGTGATAGGCCCCCTGGGGGGAATTCCTTTAGCTCTGGATTTTAGTGGTCCGAGGCTTGGGGGTGGGCATACCTTGTTACCCCCTGAATCCCCTGACTTGTTGTCTTCTTGTATCCTCCCTGGAACCCCTCCCCCGCTTATAAGGGGTAGGAGGGAGGAAAAAGCTCTCTCAGCTCTCGCTCTCTCAGCCGCTCAGCTCTCAGCTCGGAGCTCTGAGCCTCTCTGCTCCTCAGCTCTTGAGCTAATAAACATCTTTTAACCTGCTAAGCTGAGAGCCAGCCTTTTCTCTTCTGCTGCTGTTGGCTGTCACAACACTATTGGGTCCAGCTGCTAAGCCGAGAAGCCGAAACAAACTGGGAACTTCTGTGGCTGTGTTGACTCGAGCTAGCCGGAGGTCAGCTCCTGCCGGGTGCGGGACGGAACCAGACACATCCTATATTGTTTTACTCTCCTGCGCTGTGCACTGCTATGTTGTGCATTGCCGCAGAAGCTGGATAGTGTCAGCACTACCCTGGCAGGCTTCATCCGTTGAGCCTTTAGACTAAGGGGGAAAAGTTGCCATCACCCAGACACACCAACAGAACCAAAGAAATATGTCACTTCTGGGAGAAATCCCCAGCTATGTGAAACTGTTAACATCTCCTTTTGATGGGCTGGAGATTACACCATAGAGGTGTCTTGATGTTGTCTGTCACAGCTGTCTGTCAACAGTTCTGGCTCATGGGGCAGTCCTCTGGCGCCACAGCCGTTTCAGACCTACCTTGCTCCCACCATCCTCGTGTAGTTCCATGAGAGATAGCACTGATTTGCTCTTTCACCTTCGGCCAACAATTTAAAGACAATTGCTGCTTGATGGTGCACACAAATAAATTAATAGTCTTGGTTCTGGCCAAAGTGTCTAGAGTCTGAGACCTTCACTGGCCCCACACAGAAAGCCAAGGATTGACAGAAGCACTAGCAAAAGAGAAGTCCAAACAGGTCAAGGAAAGGGGCATTGCAGACTAATAAAACCTGTTACTACACGGAGAACTTTGCTCAACTTCTGATGCCAGAAAAGACAGCCTAGACTGGCAGGTAAATCTCCCTGAAAATAGCAGAAATCAAGGTTAGAGCAACGTACTTATCCCAGGTTACTTAGTAAGTATGGAAATACTGTAAAAAGATAATTGGAGATTTTACAGGAGGAAGATGTCATTGAATGTCAATAACAGTACAATGATGCTTTGCTCTGCCCTCCATTTTTCAGTGTCCCGCTCTCAGGTTGATGGTTGCTCTTCAGCATTTGGCCAAGGTCAGACTGGTGAGAGAGAATTTTTTCTGAAGTTTCTAGTGATCCTAATCATTTTTTTTTTTTAAATGACAGTAAAGGGCAATAACTTTTTTTAACTGGCAAATACATTTTTAGTGTCACCAGAAAATGGTGTCTGTGAACTTGGATGTTACTCTGATTTTTTATGATTGCTTTGGGCTTTTAAGTTTGGTGCGAAGGTATGCCATGTTCCAGAAAAAAATATGCTTGCCCTTTTTAACAGAAATGCATAGGCTGAAATTTATCCATGGTAAATGTTTCATGGTATAGTAAATTATGCAGGAGGTTCCACACAAAAATCCTTTACTCTCGGAAATGAAGGTGAGCACTCAGTAGCACAAGTACATGGTATAGCCATTACATTGTTTGTGTTTCCCCCAGGAATTCAGCACTTTTCACAAATAACTACACTTTGCAGTTCCGTAACACAGATTATGTGATCCCACTGGACACCCGCAAAGGTAGGGTGAACACCTCTCGTTCTATTTTATAGGTACTTAGCACTTTCGAAATGCAAGCTCAAGGCAGGCTGTAAGGAACATCTACACTTAGAGAAGTCTTTCTGGAAAGCCAATGGAAATTATTTGCTCAAATATTAGTGGTAAGTCAAGTGGTGGGTGGTCAGTGCAGCTGTTGGGTTGGTGGGTTCCCTTGCACCACGTTCAAGTCCCTCTGCAATAGCCCAGCCTCTCCCCAGTTTGTTTTTCTGTTGTATGTTATTCATTAAACCCTTTGCTGTGACATGCCGTTGCCAGTGTGCCAAATCCTGAGCAAATCATATCCTCTGTTCTTCTGTTGCAGATTTGTGAGATAATCTATTATAGATTAATCATTTCAGTCTTATGGTGCAATGTCAAAAATAAATTGGGGTTATGAAGCTGGAGGGGAGCCACTTGGGGGTGGTGTGTTCTCACTGACGCTCCTTATTTGACTTTGAAAACAGCATCACGACGAGATTTTTTGAAGCTGATTGTTACCCCATGGAATCCAAATCACAAGGTAAAAATGCTGTGGAGTAAGTTTTCATCTTCACAAATATCAGCTCAGTGTTGAACTGTAAACGATTTTCAGGCTATTTCCTTCCCTCTCCTCACAACATGAAACATATCTGGGCTGATCCATTACATCTCTTTAGAATATAAGATGGCAGAAAAATAAATAGAATGAAATAAAAGCCAACCCCTTTTAAGGACTGAATATCTGCTGGAGATGTAGGTATCCAACACAGAAAAATAATACAGGCCAGGAACACAGCCAAGTATACTGTTAGAAAATATTAATTTGCATAATTTAAAATTCTCTCTAACATTTCATAAGTTCCCAAATATCGAACAGTGAGTAATTTGTCTAATACTGCAGTTCTTGTTGCCCTCTCAGCTGAATCACAGTAAGTCCTTGGCATCTCCAAACTAGAGCAGGGGTTAGTGCATACAGTCATTCTCCTCCTCAGCTTTCTGCAAGACAGGAAGATGCACAATCCTCTCTGAATTAGGTATGAACTGAGAAATGAGACTTTAGTCCTATCTGTGCTGCTATGTACCATCCACCTAGACAGCAAGGCTTTATCCTGCCATCAGTTATTGAATGCAGGCCTACAGTGACTTCATGACATGCTTTACCTTTCCGAGGGATGGCAGAATATTGTGGAGAATACAAGGAATGGAAAAGCACTATTTTTGTTACAGTTTCTTTTGCTTTTGTGCAAGTAAATCAACCCAGACTCCATGCTGAGTGATATACCATAGAACCCTTCACTGTGATATGTACCCAACGATTTGTTTTTCACTATGGTAGCTTTTCACAATCCATAAGTCAGATGGAAGTTAGAGAGATTTCCTAGCTTGAAATGCAAAGTGATTTTTTTATTATTATTTTTTTTTTATTTTTTAAAGATATGCTAGGGATTTTTTGCCCTACCAAGAGCAGTTACTGAAGAATACAGATGAAAATATGTGCTGGAGCATATTCACTAATGATTTACTCAAAATATGTGCCAGAGCATATTC